>NC_090245.1:38861560-38866560 GCF_037325665.1 Littorina saxatilis | reverse complement strand
AGATAAAGAAAGGGAAGAGAAAGAGAGAAAGGGAAGAGAAAACCCCCACAAATGAATGAAAGAATGAATGGGTGAATGAATGGATGAATGCATGACAGAAAGAATGAATGCATGAAGGAAAAAAGACAAGATGAATGAATGAATAAATAAATGAATGAATGAATGAATGAATGAATGAACAGAAAGACATTCTTCTGTCGTTTAAGCTTGTTGTAGAAACAACCTTCTGTTGTTGTTCTCTCTGTCTGTCCAAGAAAGAAAGAGCGAAAGAAGAAAGAAAGAAAAAGAAAATAAAGAGAGAGAAACGAAAGAAAAGAAAAGAAAGAAAAGAAAAAGAGAGAAGAAAAGAATAAACAAAATATTAAACAACAAGTCGCGTAAGGCGAAAATACAACATTTAGTCAAGCTCAGTCGAACTCACAGAATGAATCTGAACACACTGCATTTTTTCACAATGACCGTAGTCCGCCGCTTGTGCAAAACGGAGTGAAACTGACGAGCCTGTTCAGCGCGGTAGTGGTTTCGCTGTGCTGCATAGCACGCTTTTCTGTACCTCTCTTCGTTTTAACTTTCTGAGCGTGTTTTTAATCCAAACATATCATATCTATATGTTTTTGGAATCAGGAACCGACAAGGAATAAGATGAAATTGTTTTTAAATCGATTTCGGAAATTTAATTTTGATCATAATTTTTATATTTTTAATTTTCAGAGCTTGTTTTTAATCCAAATATAACATATTTATATGTTTTTGGAATCAGACAATGACGAAGAATAAGATGAAATTATTTTTGGATCGTTTAATAAATTTTTTTTTAATTACAAGTTTTTGATTTTTAATGACCAAACTCACTCATTAGTTTTTAAGCCACCAAGCTGAAATGCAATACCAAACCCCGGCCTTCGTCGAAGATTGCTTTGCCAAAATTTCAATCAATTTGATTGAAAAATGAGGGTGTGACAGTGCCGCCTCAACTTTTACAAAAAGCCGGATATGACGTCATCAAAGGTATTTATCGAAAAAATGAAAAAAACATCCGGGGATATCATTCCCAGGAACTCTCATGTCAAATTTTATAAAGATCGGTCCAGTAGTTTAGTCTGAATCGCTCTACACACACACACGCACAGACACACACACACACATACACCACGACCCTCGTCTCGATTCCCCCTCTATGTTAAAAACATTTAGTCATAACTTGACTAAATGTAAAAAGAGAAACAACGAAACAATGCATGAGTGAATGAACGAATGAAGGAACGAATGAAAAGCCAAAACAAGAGAAAAACACAAAAACTTAACGAAGGAGCGAGTAAACACAAAACCAAAATGGACGAATACGACAGGACAGAAGAACACTTTGAACCTTTGGTAAGGCTGTAGAAAACCGTATTTATTTGTGGGGGACAGAATCAGTTACTTTCAATAGACGAATTCCGGAAATAACTTTGTTCGGTGTTAATGGGTTGTGAAAGAGTGAATACCCTTGGTTTCAGTGAGACAAACAATCCACAGACCAATCACTAGCGAGGGGTGTGTCTCAAACACGTGGACAAGGAGCACGTGTGATTTGTTTGTCTCTTTAAAAGCAAGGGTATTCACTCTTTCACAACCCATACACACCCTACAGAGTTATTTCAAAACATCGTATACTACCTTCTACTCTGTTACGCTTCAAGCTACACCTGCTTAACTCTTTGATCTGCTTATTTCATGCTCTGACCAGTTAATTTGTTTTGATTTCACACTGAGTTTGAATGACCTCTAATAAGCTCATGCTAACAACTAAACCATAGCTAAAATATGCCCCGTCTCTGTGCTCTCTTGATTTGTTATATATATATGAAGTCTAATATCGCGCGCGTATCTCCAGACTCGGACTCAAGGCGCAGGTATCTATTTATGCCGTGTGATATGGAATTTTTTACACAATACATCACGCATTCACATCGACCAGCAGATCGCAGCCATTTCGGCGCATATCCTACTTTTCACGGCCTATTATTCCAAGTCACATGGGTATTTTGGTGGAAATTTTTTTATCTATGCCTAAACAATTTTGCCAGGAAAGACCCTTTTTGTCAATCGTGGGATCTTTAACGTGCACACCCCAATGTAGTGTACACGAAGGGACCTCGGTTTTTCGTCTCATCCGAAAGACTAGCACTTGAACCCACCACCTAGGTTAGGAAAGGGGGGAGAAAATCAGGGCCGGACTAGGCGAAGAGGAGGGGGGGGGTTGCCAGTGGTGGTCCAGGGGGATGTCCCCCCAGGCGGCAGGGGCGGATCAGTTCATTTTATGACTGGTTTTTTTCAAAAGTATATTGTGAAGATATGGGTGTGAAAGCGCGAAGCGCCGAGCCGACGGCGCGAAGCGACTTGCTTGCTAGGGGGGTCCGGGGGCATGCCCCCCCGGAAAATTTTGAAAAAAAGGATGCAAAATGGTGCAATCGGGTGCATTCTGAGGATGATCATTACCAGTTTCAGGCAGCAGATTTTGTCACTGATTAATACCCCAAAAATTGAAACTCAATGTAAAATAAAGAAATGCATACCTCATTCAATATTTTCATTTTTTGGCTGGGGGGGGGGGGGTCCGGAAACCCTAGAACCCACCCACCCCCCCTCGTTGTGGGGGTCAGGGGGCGAAGCCCCCTGAAGCTGACGGGTAGGTCATATTCTGAGATAGGAAAATGGTCGCTCCTTGCATGAAACGGCATAAAATAAGCAATAATAAAAAAAAAATTAAATAAGTAAGGTACATGTTTAGGCTAGGGGGGGGGGGTTGCGCAACCCCCATAACCCCCCCGGTAGTCCGGCCCTGAAAATTGCTAACGCCCTGACCCAGGGTCGAACTCGCAACCTCTCGCTTCCGAGCGAAAGTGCGTTACCACTCGGCCACCCAGATTTCTTTGATGGCAGTGATGGTCTCAATTCCCCTTCGTATAATGCAGAATTTGAAGGTGCCTGACTTCCCATGTCATCATGTAGCCATGAAGGATTTGACACGAGTTAAAAGCATCCTTCCCTTTGGACACATGCTAACAATCTACAGTCTAGCTGCTTCCTGGGTAGAGTGGAGTTTTGTTTATTTGTTCGTGTTTCTTTGTTTTACATTTAGTCAAGTTTTGACTAAATGTTTTAACATAGACGGGGAATCGAGGTCGTGGTATGTGTGTCTGTGTGTCTGTGTGTGTGTATGTGTATTGCGATTCAGAGAGAACTACTGGACCGATCTTCATGAAACTTGACATGAGAGTTCCTGGGTATGGTATCCTCATAACAAGTTTTTTTTATAATTTTTTTGATAAATATTTTTTGTGACGTCATATTCGGCTTTTTAAAAGTTGAGGCGGCACTGCGACGCCCTCATTTTTAGATCAAGTGGATTGAAATTTTGGTCAAGCAATCTTCAACGAAGGCCGAACTATGGTATTGCATATCAGTTTGGAGGCTCAACAATTGATTTATGAGTTTGGTCATTTAAAATCAGAAATTGTAATTAACATTATTTTTTCATAAAACAATACCAAATTAATTTCAGCTTATATTTCGTCATTTTCTGATTCCAAATACATATAAATATGTTATATTCGGATTAAAAACAAGCTCTGAAAATTAAAAAATATGACAATTCGAATAGAAATTTAATTTCCGAAATCGATTTAAAAACAATTTCATTTTTACATTTAGTCAAGTTATGACTAAATGTTTTAACATAGAGGGGGGGAATCGAGGCGAGGGTCGTGGTTTATGTGTGTGTGTGTGTGTGTGTCTGACTGTCTGTCTGTGCGTGTGTGTGTGTAGAGCGATTCAGACTAAACTACTGGACCGATCTTTATGAAATTTTACATGAGAGTTCCTGGGAATGATATCCCCGGACATTGTTTTCTTTTTTTCGATAAATGTCTTTGATGACGTCATATCCGGCTTTTTGTAAAAGTTGAGGCGGCACTGTCACACCCTCATTTTTTAAATCAAATTGATTGAAATTTTGGCCAAGCAATCTTCGACGAAGGCCGGATTTCGGTATTGCATTTCAGCTTGGTGGCTTAAAAATTAATTAATGACTTTGGTCATTAAAAATCTGAAAATTGTAAAAAAAAAAAAAAAATTATAAAACGATCCAAATTTACGTTCATCTTATTCTTCATCATTTCCTGATTTCAAAAACATATAAATATGTTATATTTGGATTAAAAACAAGCTCTGAAAATTAAAAATATAAACATTATGATCAAAATTAAATTTTCGAAATCAATTTAAAAACACTTTCATCTTATTTTTTGTCGGTTCCTGATTCCAAAAACATATAGATATGATATGTTTGGATTAAAAACACGCTCAGAAAGTTAAAACAAAGAGAGGTACAGAAAAGCGTGCTATCCTTCTCAGCGCAACTACTACCCCGCTCTTCTTGTCAATTTCACTGCCTTTACCACGAGCGGTGGACTGACGATGCTACGAGTATACGGTCTTGCTGAAAAATTGCATTGCGTTCAGTTTCATTCTCTGAGTTCGACAGCTTGACTAAATGTTGTATTTTCGCCTTACGCGACTTGTTATTCCTTGTCGGTTCCTGATTCCAAAAACATATAGATATGTTATATTTGGATTAAAAACAAGCTCAGAAAGTTAAAAAGAATAGAGATACAGAAAAGCGTGCTGCTCAACGCAACCACTACCGCGCTATACTGCCTTGTCAATTTCATTGCCTTTTCCAAGAACGGGGAACTGACGATGCTATACCGGTCTTGGTGAAAAAAATGCCGTGCGTTCAGTTTCATTCTTTAAGTTCGACAGCTTGACTAGATGTAGTAATTTTTCCTCACGCCACTTGTTTTGTTGTTGTTGTTGCCTATTCGTGTGTGTGTGTCTGACTTTGCCTGTGCATTCATTGTTTTTGTTGTTTTCGTTGTTGTTGTTGTTGTTGTTGTTGTTGTTGTTGTTGTTGTTCATGTTGTTGTTGTTTTCTGCTTTTGTTCGTGTTGCTGCTG
>NC_090245.1:38789060-38856560 GCF_037325665.1 Littorina saxatilis | reverse complement strand
TGATGTTTGGTCTTCGTTGTGGTGGTTGTAAGATTGTGATGTGTTTAACCAACGAGATACAATGCTATTTGGGACATGGTAATAATTAGTTGCCGGTATGGACGATATTCTGTGCTGTTACGGTTTGAGATTGTTGGCAGGGGTGAGCAAAAGTGTGACCGACTCAGCGCAGAGATGATCGAAGAGATTGTTTTGTAGTCTATTAGTGTTGTGACGAGCGTTGGCTAATGGTAACGAGTACATATGTGTGTAGTTGTATTTGACCATACAATGCCGAGCCTTCAAACAGAACATTATCCAAATCAGTAGGCTGAATAACAATGAGTACGTCGTCTGCTGACGCCGGTTGGTGCACAGAGTCATTTGTCAAACCTGAAAAGAACAACGCAGCCAGCGCAATTGCCGTGCACTGACGACCACGCACCGGATCAAAAATAGCACAACCTTGATGTAAATTTGCAAGTAAACTTCTCCTTACCATCGTTGCTGTTGAAAACTGGCGCGTTCACTGACTTTGAAGCAAATACGTAGTCTTGGGCCCAAAGACTGAAGACCAAACTGCTTTACCCCACTTCTGACCCGAATCACCCCCCTCCTGCTAGGTACACGTGCACTCAAGTTAACCTCTGCTTTGATCTGTGTACCAGGAGTCGGATGGGAGAGAGAGAGAGAGAGAGAGAGAGAGAGAGAGAGAGAGAGAGAGAGAGCGAGAGAGAGCGAGACACACACACACATAGACAGAGACAGACATAGAAAGACAGAAGCGGAGAGACTCAGAGGGAGACACAGACAAAGACATACATACAGAGAGAGAGAGAGAGAGAGAGAGAGAGAGAGAGAGAGAGAGAGAGAGAGAGAGAGAGAGAGAGAGAGAGAGAGAGAGAGAGAGAGAGAGAGAGAGAGAGAGAGAAACCTGTAACTGATCTCGTGAGAACAGTAACAAAACAAGTCGCGTAAGGCGAAAATACATTTAGTCAAGTAGCTGTCGAACTCACAGAATGAAACTGAACGCAATGCAACGCAGCAAGACCGTATACTCGTAGCATCGTCAGTCCACCGCGCACGGCAAAGGCAGTGAAATTGACAGGAAGAGCGGGGTAGTACTTGCGCTGAGGAGGATAGCACGCTTTTCTGTACCTCTCTTTGTTTTAACTTTCTGAGCGTGTTTTTAATCCAAACATATCATATCTATATGTTTTTGGAATCAGGAACCGACAAGGAATAAGATGAAAGTGTTTTTAAATTGATTTCAAAAATTTAATTTTGATAATAATTTTTATATATTTAATTTTCAGAGCTTGTTTTTAATCCGAATATAACATATTTATATGTTTTTGGAATCAGCAAATGATGGAGAATAAGATGAACGTAAATTTGGATCGTTTTAGAAAAAAATATTTTTTTTTACAATTTTCAGATTTTTAATGACCAAAGTCATTAATTAATTTTTAAGCCACCAAGCTGAAATGCAATACCGAAGTCCGGGCTTCGTCGAAGACTACTTGACCAAAATTTCAACCAATTTGGTTGAAAAATGAGAGCGTGACAGTGCCGCCTCAACTTTCACGAAAAGCCGGATATGACGTCATCAAAAAAGGAAAAAAACGTTCGGGGATATCATACCCAGGAACTCTCATGTCAAATTTCATAAAGATCGGTCCAGTAGTTTGATCTGAATCGCTCTACACGCGCGCACACACGCACACATACACCACGACCCTCGTTTCGATTCCCCCTCGATGTTAAAACATTTAGTCAAAACTTTACTAAATGTAACGAGACATGTCAGCTCTCCGAACACCCCCCGCGGGTTAGGGGGAGTCCCATATTGGTTGGGACGAGAAAGAATTTACCCGATGCTACCCAGCATGTCGTAAGAGGCGACTAACGGTTCTGTTTCTCCTTTTACCCTTGTTAAGTGTTTCTTGTATAGAATATAGTCAATGTTTGTAAAGATTTTAGTCAAGCAGTATGTAAGAAATGTTAAGTCCTTTGTACTGGAAACTTGCATTCTCCCAGTAAGGTCATATTTTGTACTACGTTGCAAGCCCCTGGAGCAATTTTTTGATTAGTGCTTTTGTGAACAAGAAACAATTAACAAGTGGCTCTATTCCATCTCCCCCCTTTCCCCTATCCCATCTCCCCCCTTTCCCCGTCGCGATATAACCTTGAATGGTTGAAAACGACGTTAAACACCAAATAAAGAAAGAAAGAAAGCTCTCCGAACGCATTGCAATAGCGGCCATCAACAAGGACACACACACACACACACAGACAATATACATACTAATAGACAGATTTACAGACTGACAGACAGAGACAGACACACAAACAGACACACACACATACTTACACACACACACACACACACACTGTGATACACACATACACACACACACACGCACACAAACGAAAGAGAGAGGGAGATTCATAAGCAATTCGCTGCTTCCAGATAAAATGTTAGAACTGTTTATTTTTTCCATATCCCAGAACGTTTGGCATGTACGTATGGCATTCATTTACAACATGACTGAATGTTTAATAATTAGGCTAAGTTAAGGGAATTGTTGGCCTTTGCAAAACGCACTGTACAACCATCACACGAAAAAGATAACGTTGGGTGCTTAAATTCTTCCCATAAATAAAATGACCATGGTCACCCACAACAATAACAAAACAATAACAATAAAGACAACAACACACACACACACCCACGTGTACACACACACAAACACTCACACACACGCGCTTGCTTGCAAACACACACGCACACACACACACACACACAGTCACAAACCAAAAACAAAACAAACAAACAAACAATAACAACGAACCATAGTCATAAATAAATCAATTCTCAGACAAACCGAACCGACGATCACATGTTGTCTTTAGATTCTACAGAAAAAAATAGTAAGAGATGGGGGGAAAGACCGGTAAGCCAGTCTTGTAAGAAAAACCCTTTGCCCACATGTCTAGCTGTTTTTGTCATCTGGGAGAGAAAGAATGGATGGGGAGGGGACAGGGCTGGGCTAACCGAACTTACAGAGAGCAAATCATGAAGGGGATGGGAGGGGTGAGATGGGGGGGGGGGGGGGGGGGGGCGGGGTTGAGATGGTGAGAGCGTGAATGGGTTAAAGCATGAACAAACTGCAAACCAGTTTAGTTAAAGCTCCTCTGCCCATATGTCCAACTGTTTCTGTCATGTGGCCAAGTTCTAGCGTTGCTTCAATGATGTTCTACCCCCTCTTCTCCGCCACCCCCCACCCCCTGACACTTTCATCTCCGTCTGTCTGTCTCGCTCGCTCTCTCCGCGAGTCTCATTCCAATATGACAACTCCTACATCTCAAATTATGACTAACATCCGAGACTGCATTATTGTCGTTGACGTTGAAGGTTCACAAGCTTGATTCCATCACCTTTTTTTTTGTTTTGTTTTTTGTCCCCAGGGCATCACCATTAGCTTTTTAATTCCGGTCCGATCATTTTTGTTGCAAGCGCTTACAATTTCAAACAAATGTGTATAAACCAATGAAACAATAATGCAGTTAAACTACACTAATACCTCGGAAAATAAGAGAGATGCATAAGCAGCAAGCAGGCGTGTCCAGATAACATCTTTCCTTTGTCCTGTTTTTATACATATATATATATTAAAACAAAAAGCATTATCATCACGCAAGGCCACCTCTATTAACTAGTTAACTGCAGTTACTTTAAACGTTGTATGAACAATTAAAACTCAAACACGTTTCAATTGTTCATACAACGATAACAGAAGAAATCGATGCACAACATAGGCGTTTGGTAATGAATAAAACAATAGCCAGGGCATTTTGCCATGTCAAAAGCCTTCACTAAAATTTCCATATTTTGCGTATGGCAAAAGTCCAAATTCCCTTCTACCATCTGTGACTCCAGCTCGGTATGTATACAGCTATTGTGTTTTTTTCTCATAACAGGAAAACATTTGAGCTTTGCGTTTGTTGTCTCGGTCTAATCATATCTGCAGTGAAAAAGTGGGAAATAAGGGTTTTAAATAATCTTCAATCAAAATAAAGAGAGTTTCCTGCATGTAATTCAGTGGTTACAAGAGCTAGGCCAGGTAGACATTTTCATGAAACAGCATGAATCACAGCACAAAATAAAAGTTATTTGTTCATACATTTCACGTGAAGCTCGCATTAAACTCGGTATGAAATAGAAGTAACTGTTCATACATCTCACATTAAACTCGTATACAACGCAGCAAAGATTTTTAAAACCACTTTTCATACATCTTACATAAAACTCGCTCGAAGCACGGCATCAATGAAAAGTTATTATTCGTACACCTCACACCAAGTATAACATAACAAACACGTAAAATTTAAAAACAAAATTAGTAAAATGAAGATAACAAATTTTATTGAGAAAGCCTCGTCTGATCATAGTAATGCCGACATGGAATTTCTCCTTGTCCGCCACATTTCGCGTGCCATATATATCACAGAAGAACAACCCACTACTCACAAAATCACAGATGAATCAAACATACCACAGATCAACGATGATTTATTTAGGAATACATTTAGTCTAGCTTTTCTTTTAATTTTTTTCTCCATGAAATCATTCACATAAAGTCCCAACGCACAGACGGGAAAAGACTGAACATTTCAAAACACGAAGTTCATGTTTCGCGCGTCAGAAACCCATGACTGTGTCAGTTACTAGCACTGACTGGTTGTCGCAGAATGTTCATCAAAACAAGACACAAGAGGCTTAAAACTCAACGAAGCATGTGAATATGAAGAACTCCAGAGCTTCAAGCATGTTACTGTTATTTACATGTTTGCTTCACCCTCGTGTCTCGTTAAAAGAAACTTATGCAACAACATGAGGGTCAATGTAAAGTTTCAAGATTGGATGAATTTTGGCAAGGAATAGGATAAAGAGCAGTCGATTCAAGTTAATGCAATCAATCAATCAATCAATATGAAGCTTATATAGCGCGTATTCCGTGGGTACAGTTCTCAGCGCTTGTCGAGGAGTTGTCAACACAGGACTAACAAAGAAACTAACATCTACAGACGGACATAAGAACCAAAAGATGAAGATACCACTCCATTGCTGCTTTACACTTCCAACACTCTTTATTTTCATTCATAGCGACTTGTTTGATAATCGGAGCAATATATGAATAGTTTATTACTCATCACTGCACGTCACTATTGTTTTGTGAGAAAAGGGTCGACAACCGCCACCAACTACTTTTTTCACTCAAACTGCCCGACGCAACGTCCATCACAGTATTAGTCTTACGCGTCAAAAGCTCCCAAGGCAATGTCCATCACAGTATTAGTCTTACGCGTCAAAAGCTCCCAAGGCAATGTCCATCACAGTATTAGTCTTACGCGTCAAAAGCTCCCGAGGCAATGTCCATCACAGTATTAGTTTTACATGTCAAATGCTTTCATTAACTTTGCTTGTTCAGCAAATCTGTGCCTGGGCTTCACTCATAAACAGACGCATTCCGGGAATACTTCTGTTAGTGCTTTTACTGACATTGAAAGAGTTGCCCCCCTTCAAAACAGTGACGCAAATAAGCGCTCATGTTTTCACAGTGAATGGTGAATGTTGAGTTTTGATCGGCATATTTTTGAAAGGCATCGGAGCTCATGGTTTACTGTGAAGCCATCATCGGTTGAGTCCAACATTTCATGTCAGCGGCCTTTGTTTGCTTCACAGTTTCCAAGGGGCACAATTCATCCATAGAAATTTCAAATTGAGTTATTTCCGAACATCGTCTATTCGTTCAAAAGGAAAAACAAGTCGCGTAAGGCGAAATTACTACATTTAGTCAAGCTGTGGAACTCACAGAATGAAACTGAACGTAGTCCGCCGCTAGTGCAAAAGGCAGTGAAAGTGACGAGCCTGTTTGGCGCGGCAGCGGTTGCGCTGTGCTTCATAGCACGCTTTACTGTACCTCTCTTCGTTTTAACTTTCTGAGCGTGTTTTTAATCCAAACATATCATATCTATATGTTTTTGGAATCAGGAACCGACAAGGAATAAGAAGAAATAGTTTTTGAATCGATTTCGGAAATTTAATTTTGATCATAATTTTTATATTTTTAATTTTCAGAGCTTCTTTTTAATCCAAATATAACATATGTATATGTTTTTGGAATCAGAAAATGACGAAGAATAAGATGAAATTGTTTTTGGATCGTTTAATAAAAAAATAATTTTAATTACAAGTTTCCGATTTTTAATGACCAAACTCACTCATTAGTTTTTAAGCCACCAAGCTGAAATGCAATACCAAACCCCGGCCTTTGTCGAAGATTGATTTGCCAAAATTTCAATCAATTTAATTGAAAAATGAGGGTGTGACAGTGCCGCCTCAACTTTTACAAAAAGCCGGATATGACGTCATCAAAGGTATTTATCGAAAAAAAGAAAAAAACGTCCGGGGATATCATACCCAGAAACTCTCATGTCAAATTTCATAAAGATCGGCCCAGTAGTTTAGTCTGAATCGCTCTACACACACACAGACACAGACACAGACACCACGACCCTCGTCTCGATTCCCCCCTCTATGTTAAAACATTTAGTCAAAACTTGACTAAATGTAAAAAGAGTAACGTTGTTCTATTTCCAAGAGACTCCTTACATCAGATCCTCATTCCGGTTCCAAAGAGTCCTTGTCGCTTCGTATCCTTTCAGCCTCGCATAGAGTCTTTAATAACACTAGACGCTTTACATCCCGTATCGAGTGTCAAAACCGCTATCCTCTGACTGAGTCAGTATGGATCAGTTACTTGCTGTTTCTTTCATCGTTTGATGCCACACGAAGTCTTTACCACGCAGGGCCGGACCAAATGAGTTGTAAGGGGGGGGGGGGGGGGTTCCTCCTTTTTTGGGGGGGAAAATCAGCGAAGTGGCGAAGCCACAAGCGCGCGCCTGCTAGGGGGGTCCGGGGGCATGCTCCCCCGGAAATTTTTTGAAAAACGGTTAAAATCTGTGCAATCTGGTGCATTCTGGGTCTTGTTTTGAGGGTTAAGGCCTGTCAGTGTGAGTTGGTGGGGGGGGGGGGGGGGGGTACCTTTTTCTCATCAAATTTCACATTGAATAAAATTTGTTAGAGACACACACAAAATTTATTTAAAAAAAGAATAAATAAACACTCAAAGCAAGGTACATGCTTTTTCCAGGGGTGGGGTTCCGGAACCCCTGGAACCCCCCCCCTGGGTCCGGCCCTGCCACGCGTTTCCCGTGACAGACGTGGTGATGGATTCGTCTCCGACGGCTCGGTTGAAAACATTTGTGTAAATACAGATGTGAAAAGGGTGAGAGAAAAAAATCGATGTCAACTCTGGCCATTCGGTTGTCGCCTTGTGGTTGTCGCCCTCCGGTTATTATTAGATTTATAAAAAAAATTAAAAAAATAATTCACACATTTGTTTTACTGTGTGGCAACCAAAACACTCGCATTTCGATCCTTGTTCAAACTTCCATCCTTAGAATCCCAGAAAATCACTTATGTAGTTACAGTTCACGAAATTAGGTTCGTTTAGATCACGAAATAACTTACCTTTTTCAGTCCCGTCAAGAATGTTAAATCACAAATCCATCTTCCTTTTTGAATATAAATCAATTTAAAAAAAACTCGGTGTTGGCTCCTTTTTCAAACCTTTATTTAAGCATTGTCTGCGTTTTTCATCCTCAAAATCCAACAAAATGACATACTTTACTTCTTAATTGCAATTCGTGAAGTAAAGATCGTTTTTCAACCTTAAAAGTTCACCAAATCAAACACCATGACCAGTCCCTGAATATGATGAGACCACAATCTGTCTTCAATGGCAGCAGTCTATGAAAACTACAAACAAAGTTGTACACTCTTTCAAGATCCATATATCACACAGTTACCATGGGTCAACGCTACACGAGATAGCTTGCGACTTGCAATCCTCACGGGTTTACATTCAAAAGCCTTCTAAAGCGAGACACTTTTGTATCCCTATAAGCTGTATCGACAATCAAAGTCTTTGCTCTTTCATGAAGTCAACATGTTCTATTCTAGAAAAGTTTCTTCCCAAATACCCACTTCCCAACAAATAAAGAACATTAACAAAGAGCAAACCAAAGCTAAAATAAAAGTAAGCAAGACCAAACCCGTAATACCATTAAAGCGATGCAAAAGCAACAGAAAGCTAACGCACAAATTTAAAACAGTAACAAGTACAATCAGTATGATTAGGCCAAAAAAAAAATAGTCTGTTTACGGTAACCCGACCGACACTATTTTTTTCGCGCGACCCTAGACTTTTTTTTGGCATTTGGGAAAAAAAATAACGTAAAAATATGGTTTTTTTGGAAAAAAAAAGAAAAAAGATCCCGACCTACCGACCCTATTTTTTGGGCCTATGTTACCGTAAACAGACCTATTTCTTTTTTGACCTTACCTGTCCTTACATGCTACTGTAGATGATAATACTAGAGGTTTCCTTAGAACTTACGCATGAGTTCGATCAAACTTTAAACAAACGTTTGAGAAAATTATGAAACAGAAATATCTAAACTAAGGGATTCTCACAATCATGTCGCAGGGCAAAACATTCTACTGGCTTTTCTCAACATTATTAGCCATGATTTAAGGTAGTTTGTTTCATATTTGCACGAAGAACTTTCACAAAAATTGTTTCAGTGATAATTACTCCCTTTCTTTGTTTACATGCGTTTTAACCAGCCTAGTTTAGACCATGTCATGGACTTATTCCTGGGATATTTCTCATTCTACTTATGATCGCGCACGGTCGGTCACTGAAGTCTCGTTCATATGATCTTAGAAGTTTTGCCGTGTCCATTGTTTCATATTTTGCTCTCGTAAGAGGTAATAGTCAGTTGTGTTTCTAGTCGTGGCTTGCAATGTGCGACAGTATGTAGGTATCTCGTCCTTAACCTGTATCAGATGAAAACCAAAACTTTGAGTTATTATGCAGTTTTTTTGAATCACAGCACTTAACACAAAACTAATACTGCCTTCGCCATTAAGTCCCTTTTATTCTTGTGGCGCTGTTTGGTGCCTGTATCGAAGAGTCTAACAGATTTAGAACCTAGGTACCTCGTCTCAATGTGCTGAGGCAGCTGCGCTGTTTTTCCTATTTGTCATCAGTCCTGGAGAGCCTTATTTCCATCTCTTCCGCTCAGTGCGATTTTGTGTTCTAGAGCTCCTTTGCTTGTTTGGTGCTTGTATCCCATGGTCGTAACGCCCCAAACCCCATATAACTCGTCTCAACACACTTTCGGAATCAGCAACTTTATCCAATGTGTCCTCAATGCTGGAGAGTCTAGCTTCCATCTGCAGGCCCGCTTTTTGGGCGTATGATCTTTTCTTTTATATCCCCGTTGTTCTTGTGGTAGTATTCCATCTGGCCCGCTCTGTTTGAACGTCCCAGAACCAACATCTCGTCTCAACGTATCACTGTTTCCGCAATTTTTTCCAATGCATGCTCAATACCTAAGAGTAGCTTTTAGTCTTCTCCAGTCTCGTCCGCTCGTGCTTAACATCTCTCCAGCTTCCATCTGATCCGCTCTAACTTAACATATCTCGTCTTAACGTATTATACTGCATCCGTGATTCCCCCCCCCCCCCCCCCCCACCCAATGTGTGCTCAATGACGGTATCTAGCTTCTGTCTCGTCCGCTCGTGCTTAACATCTCTCCAGCTTCCATCTGATCCTCTCTAACTTAACATATCTACTTTTACTGTCTTACTGCATCCGTGATCCCCCCCCCCCCCCCCAATGTGTGCTCAATGACGGAGATCTAGCTTCTGTCGCTCTTGCTTAACATCTCTCCAGCTTCCATCTGATCCTCTCTCACTTAACATATCTCCTCTTACCGTATTACTGCATCCGTGATTTTCCCACCCCCCAATGTGTGCTCAATGACGGAGATCTAGCTTCTGTCTCGTCCGCTCGTGCTTAACACCTCTCCAGCTTCCATCTGATCCTCTCTGACTCAACTAATCTCCTCTTACGGTATTACTGCTTTGGTGATTTTCCCCCAATGTGTCCTCAATGTTGGCGAGACTAGTTTTCATCTCGTCCGCTCGGTCTTAACATCTCTCCAGCTTCCATCTGATCTGCTCAAACTATGCCCATCTTGGCTTAATCGGGTATTACTGCATTCGCGATATTTTCCAATGTGTTCTCAATGTTGGAGAGTCTAGTATCCATCTCCTCCGCTCGGTCATTGAAGAGAGCCTGTTGCACTGCAATAGCCTCTGTTATTTGATAGACATCACCCACCGCTGAGTTCACCTCGATAATTCCCACCGCCGCTTCCCCGATGTTGGCCTTCTCTTGCTTGATTTCCCGCATCCGTCTGACAGCCTGAAAGATAAGATAAGATAAGATAAGATAAGATAAGATAAGATAAGATAAGATAAGATCAGACATGGGATGGGATGGGATGGGATGAGATGGGATGGGATGGGATGAGAAATAACGTTGATTGTTTTGGAAGCTAGAGCTTAGAAACTTTGCACACTTCTAGGATTTGAAGATCACCCGACAACTCAAATTTGGTTTACCCTCGTCAAATTTTGAAGTCACAGCAGGGTTATGTTCCATTAAAAAAAAATCGTTTTTGAACCTGCTGTTTGGAAACTTTGCACACTTCTAGGGTTTGTTGACCTCCCAAATTTCAAATTCTCAAAGAATTGAGATGAGATGGGTGATGCTTGTAAAGTTAATATTCTCCCAGGGTGGATAACCTACAGTCATGATGCACACTTGGTAGACCACAAAGAAATGTCAAGGTCATAGATAGATAGATAGATAGATAATTTATTGCCAAGTGTACAATACATGAATGAACATAAAAAATACACGAGGAAAGCAGCTTGCTGTGTGATAAAAACATAAATAAATAGCATTCATACATCACTGGCGCATAGCATCATACATACATGGGTAAGACAATTTGGTATCACAGTAACTAATACATACACTATACAGACATGGTGAGAACTATGAAACTCTAAGAGCTATCGGAACCCCTAGGACCCCCCCACCACCCCCCCCCCCTCTCCAACCCCTGTTCCCGCACTGGTAACATACATCCCTCCCCCCCCTCCCCTCCCCCCGCCGTCCCACAATAAAAGTACGCAGAATAAGATAGGATCCCCCCCCCCCCCCCCACTATCAACTACTGTAAGAACTGAACATGTTCCATACTGATAAAATGTACCTCTAAAACAGCACATAAAAATAAACTCTTCCAACACATCACAGTGGTTAAAGAACGACTAAAACTGCTAAAACATACTAGATGTGTATTCCGGTAATATAACCAGCTGCTAAAACATAGTCTGGCTTCATCGCGTCACAGTGGTGTCACCATACTAAAACCCACTCTATAGATCACAGTATGTAATGTCAGCTACTAAAAGCATACTCCTAGAACATCCTAAAACGTGTCACAATCTGTAGAGTTCATTTACCGGTTATTAAAAGCCAGGACAGCCTGGGGGTAGAAACTGTTTCTGAGTCTTGCCGTACGGCATCTGAGGGTTCTGAGCCTGTGCCCCGAGAGCAGAGGCTGGAAGAGATGACCAGCCGGGTGTGTGGGATCCTGCATGATGGACCTACATTTCCTCGTCATGCGCAGGATGTGAAGGGAGTCTATAGAGGGGAGGTCTCTGCCAATGATCCTGCTGGCAGCCCTAACGACCTTCTCCAGTTTTTCTTTCTCAAACTGGCAGGAGCTGCTGTACCTAAACCGTGATAGAAAAGGTAAGGAGACTCTCTACAGCAGCCCTGTAGAACTGGGACATGATGGAGGAGGACACTTTGAACTTCCTCAGCTGTCTCAGGAAGTAGAGACGCTGATGGGCCTTCTTTACTGAAAGGTCAGTATGAACAGCCCAGCTAAGGTCATTGGAGATGGTCACCCCTAGAAATTTGAAGGAATCAACCTGCTCTACGTTCTCACCGCTGATGGTGAGTGGTAAGAGGGGAGTCTTTTTCTTCCTACGGTCAAAGACCATCTCCTTGGTTTTGGTGACGTTAAGGTCAAGGTCATTAGCCACACACCAGCCCGACACTCTCGCAACCTCCGCTCGGTACCCCGACTCATCACCGACACTGATCAGGCCTTCCAGAGTAGTGTCATCGGAGAACTTCAGGATGACTACTGAGGGGTCATGGCTCACGTTGTCGTTGGTGAAGAGGGAGAACAACAGTGGGGAGAGAACACACCCCTGTGGGGCACCAATGTTCAAGGTGATTGAGCTAGAAGTACTGCTGCCTACTCTTACAACCTGAGGCCTATCCAACAAAAAATCTAGAACCCACTTACAAAGGGATTCCTCGACGCACATGCCAGTGAGCTTGGAGAACAGTTTATGTGGAACAATGGTGTTAAAGGCAGAGCTATAGTCAATGAAAAGAACTCTAGCATAGCTACCATAGCAAATAAGGTCAGCGTATAAAACTATGGGGAATTGTACTTTTCTTTGATTTTTATTTAGCTAGTTTTCAAACTTTACACACTCCCATGTCTAGCCATGAATCACGTCTAGTTGATCTTGTTCAAGTTTTAAGACATAAAGACAGGGGCGGATGCAGGGGGTGGGGGGTGGGGGGGGGGGGGGGGGATCCGGGGTTTCCGTACATACATACATACACAAATAAATAAATAAAATAAAATTGAGAATAAAAACAAAATGATGGCTCAGATTGCTCAATTTTCCTTGATTCTTATCAAACTTTTCCGGGAGGGCTTGCCCCCTAACCCCCATAGGAGCCAGCCTTTATCTTCTAAGTGGCGGTTTTGGAAAGTAGTTGGGTAATTTGTTGGCCCAGGTTGCACCAGATCGATCAATTGTTCCTTGGGCCTAAAAAAAAAATAGGTGTGGTTACGGTAACCCGACCTACCCTATTTTTAGGGGCCGATCCTATAACTTTTTATTACATTTGTCAAAAAAAAAAAATAAAACGAGTACAAAAAACGCAATGAAAACGAAAGCGCCCGTGTCGCACACTTATTTCCCTGTCAAGTAGGTTTAATTTGTACACATTAGAAAAAAAAGTTAAAAAAAAAAAAAAGTGATTGCCTACCTACCTACCCTATTTTTTTTGGCTATGTTACCGTAACCACACCTTTTTTTTTTTGGCCTTGTTTTGATCCAAATTTGTCTTCTTAAATTTACTTTTTGGAAGGTGTATTAGGGGAAGTTTTTTTTGCTCAGATTGCTCCATTTTCCTTGTTTTTATCAACATTTTTCGGGGGAGCATGAGGAGGACCCTCCTAGGAGGTTCGAACGCTTTGCGCCCTCAACTAAACGCTTCGCATCGTCGAATTGCCCCTAAAAGAAATTTGGACCCCCCCCCCCCTCCCCTGAAAGAGGTTACGTTCAGGTTACGAAGCAGATATTAATCGTTTCTTGAATGTTTGTGGAGTCACAGTGCGAGATAATTTTTTAGTCAAATAATCTAAGACGAAGGTGAGCCACACGAGCATTGGCTTCACTTGTTCTATGTTATTTCAGTTAGAGCTTTGACTATTTAAACCCTTCTAGGAATTGACTTTTAGATATGAGAAATTACCTGTCTAATTACCATTTTGAGTTATGCACATGATTGTGTTATGCGAATCAGCTTGTTTTTAGTTTGGTGGTGGTGGTGGTGGTCGTGGTGGTGTTTGTTTGCTTGTTTTCTCTGTCTTTAGTTTTGTTTCTTTTTTATCAGAGAAATTCTGTGTGATAAGAGAATCAGTGTACAAAAACAAAACAAATAAGTAAATGGAGAGGTGAAGGCAAAAAGCTGCATGCAGTGTTTTGGCTTAAAGCCTCACTATGCCTCAAATGAGGTTTTCAGAACGATGGAATCTATCACGAAATAAACAAATCTAACCTTATGGAACACACTTGCACTAGCATTTAACATCATTAAATGGCACAGTTCGTTTTAATGGCGATTTAGCATGCGTAAACCACACACCAGTTCTCGTGGTTTATTCACCGTCTGAGCTATCGGGGACCCGTGTGACACTTTCCCTTTTTCACGTACGTGATGAATTAAGTCGTCAGTTTGTGGTTTCAATGCGACTCGCTGTATATGCAATAGCACGTTACATGTATTGTGTACCTCTGAATCTAAAATGCAATAAACGACTGCATGTGGCACGAACTGAGCGGTGGCGGTTGACCATTCAAAGAAATTGGCGACATGCAGAAAATTCGTCTGCTAGGGCAAACACGCTTCCGGGCTCCCTTTTTCAAACTTTCAAAACTTCAGATTGTACTGATCTTGTCTTGATGAGAGAAAAAAAACTTTTATGATTTAAGAATGTTTGTGGAACATGCTGTCAATTTTTTATTTTTATTTTATAAGTTAGTTCTAGCGTCAAAACGAGGCTTCCGATTTGGTTTAAAGTAAATCCGGCTGGCCACGCAAAAATGAATTCTTTGAAAAATGCTTAAACTCTAGCGGTAAGTGTTTAAACGAAAGGGTGTTTGTTGGCCTACTGTGTGTAAGAGCCTGACGGTGTCTGTGGCCAGAAACTGATGGTTTACGGGAAGCGGAGTGGGCCTTTAAGACTAAATGCATTAATGATTTTATGAACTTACTGTTTCAGTAACAGTCTGGTGGACAAGAACTATAGTGGAGAGGAAATGGATGTCGCTGAGCGGCCAACTTCTGAAAGCTAAAAAAAATTAAAAATTCGATCAGAGGGCCTCCTATATGTGAAAATGTATCGGACGGCCGGCGGACTGGCCAGTGGTCACAACAACGCTTCAGATCAGAAAAAAAGTATGCACCAGTGACCAAAGACTTCAGCCTGAGAGCAACACTGCAGTTGACGATATTAGGAAATAAATCTGCTGATGGTTTTATTGACTGCTGACCCTTTATGTACCTTAATTATGTCAGCCTGTGACTGAATGACAGTTACGGTACACATGTACTTTTGCGCATCCGTTTGAACTCGTGAACTCGTGGTACCTCTGTGCTATCGAGGACTCAAACCTGTACTATCGGGGATCCACTAAGGTTTCCGAGACTGTGTTTTGTCTGTATTGAAATGGTCTGGCGGAAGAGCCGATTCTTAAATTTGCATAGGTAAAATGATCGCTTTTCGGTACCCGACACCCCTCTGAGTTGAATTTGTTTTAACCTTGTGACGTAGGCACGCGGGATGTTGTGGGTTGGGGTATTCACTTTTCGCTGGGGCTTCGAACAGAACAGACGTATCCAGTGAGCGGTCGCGTGGCAGGTTTGCTACGAACAGAAAAGGAACCGTGATGTGATTTTTCTGAGACGGGTATGTTATTCATATGCTATTTTTATATAATGGGTAAAACAGCATTAAAGTGTGCAGGTTGTGACATGCTTTGGGAGGATTTATTTGAATGTTCAAGTAGATTGTTTTGTGAGTTGAATGTTCGGGAAAACTTTTGTTTATTGAATGTTTTAGAAAACCGTTTGAGTGTTTGAGAGAACTGTATTGTAGGCATGTTATTTGGAAGGAATGATGTGTTTTGTTGTTGTTAAAGGATTTAGTTTGTGGTGGTTGAAATTGTTGAGTTGTTTATGTATGCTTATGACGTGCATTCTGTGATTTACAGAATGGCGGAATGTGCGACGGGGTTTCGTTAGAGGGGTGCAGTTAGATTTCGTTATAGGGGTGCAGTTAGGTTTCGTTAGAGGGGTTTAGTTAGATTTCGTTAGAGGGGTTCAGTTAGGTTTCGTTAGAGGGGTTCAGTTAGGTTTCGTTAGAGGGGTGCAGTTAGATTTTGTTACAGGGGTGCAGTTAGATTTCGGTAGAAGGGTGCAGTTAGGTTTCGTTAGAGGGGTGCAGTTAGGTTTCGTTAGAGGGGTTCAGTTAGGTTTTGTTAGATTGGTTTTTCTTTGGAGAATTGTTTTTAGGTTGTTTTTTTAGATTTCGTTTGTTTTAGATTAGAGTTCTATTGTGTTTAAAAAAAATTGATTAAAGTTGAGAGTGAGGATTTAGAGTAGAGTTTTGGAGTGTAGTTTGGAGGGAGGATTTAAAGTATTGTTTTAAAGCATAGTTTTAGAGTGGGAATCTAAAGCATAGCTTTAGAGTAAAGGATTTAGAGTGTTGTTTTGGGTTGTTCTAGAGAGTAATACATTGGAAGTTTTGTATTTGAAGGTAAACCCCCGCTTTCCCACACATTCCCCTCATCATCTTATGGAAATAAAGAACCTGGTAATTTAACCTGTGTCAGTTGTTTTGAGTGTTTGAGCTTGGTGAGAAAGGGGCACTCTGTATTATTTGACCCCGTGATCAGGGTAAAGTACATTGGGCACTCGGTTACAAGGGATAATTATGTTCAGTCAAGTAATGAAAAGCATCACAGCTCCGAAATACATTTTTTGCAATAATATGACGCACTGTTCTTTCCAAAAATCTGCATGTCGGAGATCATGAGCACTACCATCATGATGAACACATGTGGTGACTTTTTCAATCAACAGCCAAACTATCATGCTGGCAGTGATTGTGGGCTCTCTCGTGCATATTTCCGACACTAACACTTAGACAAGATTTGCACTATATGTTTATTGTCCACTATCATACAATCAGCTCGCTTTTATCTCGCCTCACCTTCCAGAAATACAAATAATCTATGAACACCCAAACAAACTATGTTCCGGAAAATATCTTTTGAAAGACGAAATATGAGTGTATACTTACATGTTTTTTTTATAACAGGATGTATGCGTGCATGTTGCTTTTATATGTGTCGGTTTAGATTTAGCAGTAGGATTCCAAAAAGTGTGTGTGTGTGTGTGTGTGTGTGTGTGTGTGTGTGTGTGTGTGTGTGTGTGTGTGTGTGTGTATGTGTGTGTGTGTAATGTAAAAATGTTGTAATATTTTTAATGCAGATTATCAGTAAAGTGTGTCTTTCTTTGTTTCGTTGTTGCTAAATTTTATTGTAGTTCATTGGTATGAATCTGTAACATATGAAGGTGTTTACTGAAAGATTTAATTTGGAATCTATATGAAAGATCACGATATGATTAGGCCACACACACACAAATAGTCTGTTTACGGTATCCCGACCGACCCTATTTTTTCGCGCGACCCTAGACTTTTTTTTGGCATTTGGGGAGAAAGAAAAAAAAGTCTTTGTTTTTTGGCAAAATAACTTAAAAATATGTGTTTTTTTGGAGAAAAAAATAAGAAAATAAAAATAAAAGTCCCTACCTACCGACCCTATTTTTTTGCCTATGTTACCGTAAACAGACTATATTTTTTTGTTGGCCTTACTCATGTTTGACTTCCCCAAGGGTCTGGAAGTATGCACGTTCATGTATGTGATGTGGCATGATCATGATTATACGGCTTCTGAATGTAAACATGTCACGATTTAGTGACATGGATCAAGAAAGTGTCACTCTGTGGGGTGCCTTCTCTTGGTCAATTGCGATAGAAAGCGCCTGTGCTTTCTGTCAACGGCTGGGTTTTAGCTGACCGAGCAAAGCGAACACGGGAATTTCGTGTCTCACGGATTTCACGTGGGTGATTTCTGCTGTCGGGGCAAAACTAGGATAGCTGAACTTGGAATGTGACAAGGTGAGTCACGTGATTTTGTCCAGGTTGTCTGTTTGAGACATATTTACTGGACACTCGAAACTCAGCAGCGAGAGAGAAGGGTCGGTGTCAGAATTCTCCTACAAGTTTGATGGTTTTTCAACACGTTTAAATACTTTACTGGGTATCAACGTGCTATGCTACTTGCTAGTGAGGCTTGATAGGAACTACATAGGACAGACCACCTTCTTTCTGGACACATGCTGGCTGACAGTCGGGGCGTCAAGGTTTCTGTCGCTGTGCGTTTTCACCGCATAAGGATTCAGCGAGAGAGGAGGATGACGGTATTTCTGTTGACGAACAGAAGTCATTCGAAAGGAAGCGGTTTCGCTTAAAAGAGAGCTACCTACATAAGGCTGTTGAGGTAATAAATCATTATTTAACGCTTTTGACGTGTCTGTGTTTGTGGAATGAAATAATCTCTGTTGTTCTTTCCAGGTTAGCGCATAATTTGCTCTTTGTGACGCTAAAATACTAATCTGTATATGGTTGTTGTAGATATGGAGAGAAGGAAGGAAAATAGCTGATTTGTTGTTGTAAAAGTCCGTTTGTGCAGGCCCACGTGCTCGATGAGATATGTCAGGGTGACATGTTTAAAGGTGGCGTGTGAGGGGAGCATGACATGTTTAGTGCACCGAGGCTTTTTTGTTGCAGCCTTCTTCTATTGCTGTTGCTGGACGTAATCTACTACGACTACGTGCTGGGATGCTGTAACCAGGTCGTCCGCAAACATCGTGTAACCTGCTAACCTGCTGTATTGGCTTTTTGCTGTCGCTGTCCTGCCCATCTACGCGTCTTCTACATCTTTCTGGTAGACTACGGGGAGGACCTTCAGCGACTGGGTGAAGCGCCTGATGTCTCCACTGTTCCCTGCTTCGTTGCCACGCTAACCGGCATTACATTTCAACGGAGCAGTTGTGGAGACTAAAGACTAATCACGGGCCGCCCACTCAGTGGCAAAAAGCTAATTAGTTGCACCATGTCTTTTGCACCCTTACCACCAAGTCATCTGTATTATTTGTGATTATACTCGAGTGGTGACGACGTGGGGTGTGTGACACCTGCATGAATTAGCACTTTTAGGCAGATCAGTAACTTTTCCTAACTATACACGGGATCAGCGTGTTATTATTATTTCTGTACTTTAACTGGCATTTTTTGTCAGTGACCACTTGTTTTACGTTTTTAACGTAAAAAGAACATCTTTTGGAGTGAAGTCTCGAGGGAGGTGGCGTGATATTACATAAACAGGCGTCTGAAACTTATACTTTTGTTGATTCTATCTATTTGTATGACTGCGAGAGTGGATCGTGGTGTGGTTAGTTAGTTAGAAGTAACTAACCGTTCATAATCACCTTATTGTGATATTGAAACGTGACAAAACATATGCAATGTTTTGTGATGAACACTAGAACCTGTAAAAACAATTACTTTCTTGAAAACATGTGTGCATAAAATCTGAAGCCGGACGGTATTATTAGCTGCTTATTTTTCAATCAACTCGATCAGCGTTTTGATCATCTTTGCATTGCACGGACGGATCAAGCTCGGGTGCCCTACTCTGTACACAGATGTGACCGGTGCGTCCCCCGCTAGCGCTACGTGTTATTTGTGCTACGTATTGTTTGCGCTATTTTCTGTAGTGCTATCGACACAAATTGCCAAAAACAGTAGTGCTATCGGCACGTATTGCTATTGCCACAATTCACACATCCCATTATCACTACGTCTCAATAGAACTACGTGTCGATATCAGGGCCGGACTACCGGGGGGGTTATGGGGGTTGCGCAACCCCCCCCCCCCCCCTAGCCTAAACATGTACCTCACTTATTTAAACTTTTTTTTATTATTGTTTATTTTATGCCGTTTCATGCAAGGAGCGACCATTTTGCTATCTCAGAATATGACCTACCCATCAGCTTCAGGGGGCTTCGCCCCCTGACCCCCACTGGCAACCCCCCCCCCTCCTCTTAGCCTAGTCCGGCCCTGGATATCACTATTTTTGAAAAAAGCTATGTACTGTAGCGCTACGTGTCGATAACGCTACGTGTCGATAGCACTATACTACATGTTCAAACGGCAGACACTTCACTTTGTGTGTGCGTGTGAGTGTGTATATATATTGTCTGCATGGCTGTCTGTCGGATCTGTATGTCTGTCTGTCTCTGCCTCTGCCTCTCTCTCTCTCTCTCTCTCTCTCTCTCTCTCTCTCTCTCTCTCTCTCTCTCTCTCTTTTCACCACGTATTTATTTCATGGTGATTGTTAGTGTGTTTTTTTTTTAATGTTGTTCTTCCCCCATCCCCCGTGGTTTGTATATGAGTCTGTGGCCATATTATAATAAACCATTCTGAGTTCTCTCTCTCTCTCTCTTCACCTCTCAATCGCTCTTTCTCTGTACCTCTTTTAAATCACTCTCTCCCACTCCCCTCCCCCTCTCTCTCCCCATCTGTCTTCTCTCGCTCTCTCTTTCTCGCTCGCTCTTTCCCCCTCCCCCCTCTCTCCCCCCCCTCTCTCTCTCTCTCTCTCTCATGATACCGTATAATATATACATCCACGGATGTTTTTTGTGTGTGAGTTTGTGTGTACGATACTGTGTGTACGTATGCGTTTGTGCGTGTGTGTGTGTGTGTGTGTGTGTGTAATGAAGAGAGAGAGAGAGAGAGAGAGAGAGAGAGAGAGAGAGAGAGAGAGAGAGAGAGAGAGAGAGAGAGAGAGAGAGAGCGGTAATTGAATTTGCCTTTTACCGAATGAAAACTATTGTCAACAAGAAGAGCAAACGCTCGATCGAGTCACTTTCGCAGTTCTGAATATTATATGAGGCATCAGATGGACAGGAAGAAATTGCTATTCACAACACAATGCATACCTGAAGCATACCTGTGACCTTGAAAAAGGTCAAAGGTCACCAAAGCAGACGTCAAAGTGTAGAGGTCACTGGGAGTCACGTTCACATAAAATTTGAGCCCGGTCACTTTTATAGTTTCCGAGAAAAGCCCAACGTTAAGTTGTGTGTTGCCGAACAGAAAAGGCTAGTTATCTCCCTTGTTTTTCTGATAACGTTCGTAAAAGGCTACAGATGTAAATACTTTGATGTAAAGATTAATCCTACAAAGTTTTAATCACATCCGATGAACTTTGTCAAAGATATAAAATGTCTAATTTTTCCTTTGACGCTGACCTGTGACCTTGAAAAAGGTCAAAGGTCAACGAAACCATCGTTAAAGTGTAGAGGTCATTGGAGGTCACGACTAAACAAAATATGAGCCCGATCGCTTTGATAGTTTCCGAGAAAAGTCCAACGTTAAGGTGGTGTCTACGGACGGCCGGCCGGCCGGCCGGACGGACGGCCGGCCGGCCGGCCGGACAGACTAACACTGACCGATTACATAGAGTCACTTTTTCTCAAGTGACTCAATAAAAACCACCCTCCATCCCTCTCTCTCTTTCTCTCTCTCTGTTAACTGTCTCTCTCTTCCGCTTTCTCGCTCTTTCTCTGTCTGTCTGTCTGTCTGTCAAATCCCCCCCCCCTCTCTCTCTCTCTCCCTCTAATTTCATAAAAGAATTTGGGAGAGAAGAAAAGGTTTCACTAATATCCTCGGTAATACCTTGTGTCAATATTTGTATTAAAAAATATATGCAATAACACTGTCTTACAATTTGTCAAAAACAAAGCCCTTTTTTTCTAAAAAGATCAAAATCCGAAAGAAACAACAGAAAATCATGCAGAGACTTTCTTCCAAAAATTACAAATCTCTGGACAAGTGAAAGGAAAAACAAAATATTCCTTCAGAGAGAGCGAGAGAGAGAGAGAGAGAGAGAGAGAGAGAGAGAGAGAGAGAGAGAGAGAGAGAGAGAGAGAGAGAGAGAGAGAGAGAGAGAGAGAGAGAGAGAGAGAGAGAGAGAGAGAGAGAGAGAGAGAGAGAGAGAGAGAGAGAGAGAGAGAGAGAGGACTATACTTTGAAAGTCGCTTGTTCATTTCAATGCTTGTTATTCTCTCAGGTGCCAGGAGAAAAGGTTCCGTACAACTCTCGCTTACTCTATTACACATGTCGTATGCATTAAGAGCGATTACTTCCCTTTGGTTATTTGACATTACCTGCTATTCCGGCTTGGTCGTGTGACAGACGTTTTCTTCCACACGAGATTACGTTGATTGTCTAACGAAGCCGTCAGGGTGAGTTAGACATCAGCTAATCGAGTGTGGAAGAAAACTCGGTCACACGAGCAAGTCTGAATAGCATTTATGACTCACAGCTTCAACAGAGGAGAGAACAAAAACGTTTTGTGTACTCAAGCTTGACAAACCTAAACAGAGGTGCAGCTATTGTGGAGAGATCCACTTTTTGACGGAAGTGACCGAACAACTGTGAATGACGTCTCGGTGTATGTGAATGACGTCACAGTCATCGTCACAGTCTGTATCTTTTGAAGCATCGCATTCTTCATGACGTCTTTCTGCGTCTGCATCCGCGAAATGTTTGCTCATTCCGGGATCTTTGTCATCTTTCCAAGGGCAGCTAAATTCGCGTATGGAAACAGTACTGTCGTCTGGGATGCCGTTTTCAGTATTCTGAGCGTTGAAGAATGTGTAAAGAGAAGAAACGATAACAGCAGGAGAAATAAAAGTCGTGTGTTAATTGTTTGGCTTTTGGAGGGACAATTTTGAGTTTGAATCCGTTCTTGCCATGCTCCTAAAGCGTGTAACATACAATCTTGCACACGTTTGCTTTAGTAGTGGCAAAGAAGGAAAGCGTGTGACATTTATTTTTCGTTTAAAAAAAAAGTACAAATGGTTGCCCCATGCTACAACACGTCAGATTTTGCGCAATACTTGTCCTTCAGCCAATGAAGACACAGATTGTTGTCTTGGTGTGCTTTTATGGGGAAGTAAGTCATTTGTAACTTCCGTTCCGTCCAGAGCGAAATAGGATTTTGTGTGTCAAAATTCCGTGCCGTTTTGCGGAATAGTAGCAGTAGCAACGTCTAGTTGGTATACATATGTCACTGTCCGATAGTTTAATGTATACTTGATACTACCATTGCCGTTGTTTTGCTTTGCTAGGCTGTGTATGGCAGGAATTTAAAGTTTGTCGGCGAGGTCGAGAGTTTCCGCAGAAATCGGTCTGCTACCAGAGACCGTCTCTGCTCCTACCTTGTATAAATCGTAGTCGGGATCCACCATCCTACCCGAGTGACATCCAAGAAATAAGCCCCGCCCACCTCGTGTCCTGCTGGCCGAACCCTGTAACATAATGGAAGCGCGCTGTTCTCGTACGACGCTTAGTTTTCGATATAGGTGTGACATGACGAAGAACAGCACGAAAAAACCCTCAAATATAGAATTCTGTTACGTTTGGCAGCAATCTGGGAGGTATTTCTCTGATACCGTTTTGGCAAAATATTCTGGGCTGTTCGGTTGAGGCGGTTGGGAAGCAGATTGCTTTGATTGAAAATGAATCACTGGCAAACAAAAGAATGCCTCTTGAATTCTTATACTTACTGATGAAACTGTAGCTTGACATGATGTTTGTGTATACATATGTTTTGCAGTCCATTTGTCAACGCACTCTTTCGTAGCAGATAGATTTTTACTTGACGGCTATCTTCGTGGTCGACTGGGCGTTAAGCAAACAAACAAACAAACTTGACGGCTACACGAAATGTTCCATTCTTCAACTCGCGAGCTTGAGTTTAGCTTTTGTCATCCCAGATCGTTTTGTATTCCACATTTTTCAGCACTGTGTTCTGTGTGCGTTTTGACGGACCAGACGTGTTGAGAAAAATATCATACATTGCTGCAAAGCAGCTAAATATGAAAAGAAAAGGAAGCGTGCACAGAATGTTTGAGTCTTGCAAGACTTTCTTAAAAACGAATCCTCCCTTGAAAGAAAAATAAAGATGTCTGCGTGTCGTCTGCATATCAACCCGAGTCCTTTGTTGGCGTATAACCGGCCTTTCGTCTGGTCTGCTGTAACACAATTTAACCCCACGTAAAACGCGAAGGACGAACTGACCTAAATCACTGAAGGTGAAACAAAGTTTTGTACAGCTCTGGCTGAGGGGCCGCAGGAGCACGTGAACCGCCCCCCGTTTCTTAGACACTAGAATTGGTGAGTGTGGCGAGGAAGTAGTGTTTCTTAGGCAATTCTCGCCGCGAGGAACTCTAGGATTTAGCGAACTGAACTGTACTGAACTGAACTTTATTTTACAAGGATTAAAACTTCAGGCTAGGCCTTTTCATACAATTTGTCCTTGGGACAAACACACACAGACACACACACACAGACAGACACACACCGACACACACCATAAAATAGGAGAAAAGAAAGATGATATGATGCAAACCTGTCCGTACATTGCAGGTGGCCGGTCATGGGAGAGATGTCCCCCCCCTACCCACACACCCACACTCACACAAGGAATGCACCCACTTTTGGTCGACATTATAGACCCCTTCTGCCCAAACAACGACACTCAGCCTAGTGCCATGCGTTATGCTGACGATTTGACCACTGGACCAGCACGCCGCGGGTTTGATGGTCTCGGCTGGAAGAGCGCTGGAGATTAAAGGCACAGTAAGCCTCCCGTAAACCATCACAGATACTGTCAGGCTTTTACACACAGTACAAACACCCTTCCATTTGAACGTTCACCGAACGGGAGCATCCTAAGTGCCCTACGTAAAGAGCGAGCAATTTTCAAAGAATTAATTTTGCGGATTGTCTCCTCACACAATCGGACCGTGGTTCGTTTTGGCGCAAGACCTAACTTTTATCTAAATAATAAATTGACAGCTTGTTACACAAACATTCTTAAATCATAAAATAATTCTTTTTTCATCAAGACAAGATCAGTACAATTCGAAGTTTTGAAAGTTTGAAAAAAGAAAAGCCCGGAAGCAGGGTCACGCAAGGTCGTGGTTCTCGTAGCAGACGACGGTTTATGCCCATCGCCAGTTCCTCTGAACAGTCAAAAGCCATCGCTAGAGTTCTTGTGAACCACAGCCGTTTGTTTCGTGCATAGTCAGAGGTACATAATAACGTGCTATTGCAGATAAGCCCACAGCGAATTACAAACTGACGACAACATTGTGAAAAAGGGAAACTGGATCACACGGGTTCACGATGGCTCAGGTGTAAGATAAACCCCGCAAAAATAAATTCTTTGAAAATTGCTCGCTCTTTACGGAGGGCACCTAGGATGTTCTCAAGCGGTGAGTGTTTAAATGAAAGGGTGTTTGTACTGTGTGCATAAGCCTAACAGTATCTGTGATGGTTTACGGGAGGCTTACTGTACCTTTAATGAAGAGGTATACTCTTCCATGCAGATTTCAATGTTCTGCATGCTGTCGGGGTTCGGGGGAAGGAAGTGGGGGAGGGTGAGAGCGGGGTTGCGAACACGGAGGGTTTGCAGCTTGCCCCGCTCTGTGGTTAATTCGCTGTGAGTGTGTGTGTGTGTGTGTGATCGCAGTAAATGTTTGACCATTCACAATAATTATATAAACATAATGCCTGCGTTATTTCCGCCCTTTAGTTTCTGCACCTGCTAAGACCAGAGTACATTTTAGTCCCTGCAATCTCTGCGTTGAGTGAAAAAAAGATTAAAATGAAAAGCTAGCCTATGATATATCCTACCGGCTCCCCTCTGCGACTGACGCTGCCGCATGATGGACATGCGACTTTCAAAAGTTAACAGATAATGACAATACAGAAAACATATAAGAATCGACAGAACTCACGCAAAAAAACCACAACACAATTCAGTAGAAGTGCAATACCAAGGCACTGCATACACCCCCCTCTCTCTCTCTCTCTCTCTCTCTCTCTCTCTCTCTCTCTCTCTCTCTCTCTCTCTCACACCCACACACACATCAACACAGACACAGACACACACACACACACACACGCCGGCACGGTTGGCCTAGTGGTAAGGTGTCCGCCCCGTGATCGCCGGGAGGTCGTGGGTTCAAACCCCGGCCGGGTCATACCTAAGACTTTAAAATTGGCAATCTAGTGGCTGCTCCGCCTGGCGTCTGGCATTGTGGGGTTAGTGCTAGGACTGGTTGGTCCGGTGTCAGAATAATGTGACTGGGTGAGACATGAAGCCTGTGCTGCGACTTCCGTCTTGTGTGTGGCACACTTTATATGTCAAAGCAGCACCGCCCTGATATGGCCCTTCGTGGTCCGCTGGGCGTTAAGCAAACAAACAAACAAACAAACACACACGCACAAACTTAATTATGCGTCGATCGACAGACCCAAACACGTGCCAACACAACAGCGCACTCTCTTCCCCTCTCTTTACCACGATGTTTCAACTGATTCCGGCTATATCGTTCGTACACCGGATGTTTCCGTTCGTACAGCGTCATTTTCGGCACTTGGTCGAGAACAAAATTTGCGGAAAATCGTGTGGGCAGCGCACTTTCGTGATATTGCAAGAATTAGGTAGCAAATTGATTGGGCTATATAAATACCAAGGTGCTAGTCGACTTCATCTTAACACATGCGAGTCAAACGTGGCAGTATTGCATGATTTCCAACATTTTCTTGTTTTTCGCGCTCTGTAATCAAAACTGACCCCTGATTTGTACATGAGCACCAAACACATTGCCTGTTACGACATTACCATTGAACAGAAATTTATAGAAACTAACTGCTTTTGTAGAATCACTTGTTTTTTGAAAACATGCAGATTCCGTTCGTACGCTATGATTCAAAATACATACTGTTAGGAAACGCTACCGTTGCTGAGCTTTGGTTCAGTTTTGTGTGTTGCATGTAGTTGACTTATTTGTACTTTGTGGGAAAGTACCGATATTATATTTTGTAAACACAATATTTATGCTTGGACGAGAATGCAGGTGAACTTTCTAGTCCTGTCAAAACAAGTTGTTTACCATGCTGTTTTGGTCGTGAGTTCGTGGCGTTCGTTCGGATTAAGTGTGTCGGCGCTTTTGATGTACGTCAGAGAGAATGTCGCTAGTTTAGTCCATGCACGGCTCGTATAATGTAGTTGTATCGTGTTCGGTCTGGAATATTCTCGAGATTGAGTATTTACTATATATGCCAGCGCGATTTGAATGTTAAAAAAGCTTCTATTTGAGTTCTGCTACGTTGTGCAGTTGTATGTATTGAATGCTGAATAAATCCTCGAACTCAATTTGACGAGTTGTTTTCTGTTGCTGCGAAGACGGGCGACGTAGAATAAAAGAACACAACTATACGACGTTTGAGAACTTGTGGCAATCTCAAGTGTCGTGTAACAATTGGGGGCCAAGCCAAGGATCTACGTTTAACGCCAAGGGTTTTCCAGCAACAAAGACAGTCAAGACAGTCACAGGAGGTAGCCATCAATCGGGTGTATCCTGAGGGATCAGTATTGAGACTACAGAACCGTGGATTCGGTGTGACTGGTGAAGAGTTTGGTAATCGCCGCAGCTCGGTACGGTGAGCGACGCCGGAGTGTATCGGGATTACAGAGGTTAGCTGCCGTTTGGACGAGACGGACTTCGTCGCGGAGCTAGTGCATTAATACTACGAAATACGACTGAGGTACGTCGCGTACGTATCGTGAGCAGAGTGCGCCGTCACGTTAGACGAGGAGGGTGGCAGCCTGCGTCTACGAAGGTGACCAGCGACGAGAGAAGCATCGGAGGTGCAGTAGAGACTGTGTTCTTTTAGAAGACTACATTCGTCTACGTTCGGGGCTGTGAAAGAATACAGACGAACGCACCGGAAAAGACCAGAATGGCTGAGTTCTGGGGAAAAGGAATTGAACTGGGACTAAAAGGCAAGCAGTTGACGGAGTTCGTCGAGTCCCAGACACGACTGCTGGCGCAGCGTGAAGAAAGACAAGCGCAGCGTGAGCGAGAAGAAAAAGAAAGACAAGCGCAGCGTGAGCGAGAAGAAAAAGAAAGACAAGCGCAGCGTGAAGAAAGACAAGCGCAGCGTGAAGATAAAGAAAGACAAGCGCAGCGTGAAGAAAAAGAAAGACAGGCGCAGCGTGAAGAAAGAGAAAGAGAAGCACAGCGTGAAGAAAGGCAAATTGAGCTGAAACGCTTGGAGCTCCAGATAGAAATTGAGACGAAGCGCTTAGAGCTTCAGACAGAAATGGTGCGTGTTCAAAATGAGCACGAGGCACCACGCCAAAGAGATAACCAGCAGCAAATGTTACACAGGGCACCGACACTTCCAGCATTCACTGACGGGAAGGACCAGATCGACTGCTACCTTGCAAGATTCGAGAGGTTCGCTGAGAGTGCTAGATGGCAGCGCGACGACTGGGCGATTCAACTCAGCGCACATTTGACTGGGGCAGCACTTGAGGTCTACACTAGATTATCAAACGATGACGCCAGAGACTATGATGTACTGAAGGAAGCTCTGTTGCGTTGCTACAACTTCACTGAAAGGGGCTACCGTCAACGCTTCCGCGAATGCCAGCCATTGTCTGGAGAGACACCGAGCCAGTTTGTGGAGCGCCTGTCGTCATACCTGCAGAAGTGGGTGGAGTTATCAGGTGAAGAGCAGTCATACGAGAGTCTGCGGGACTTGATCGTGAAGGAGCAGTTCCTTAATGCCTGCCCGAAGGACCTGGCGACCCGCTTGGAAGAGCAAAAACTGCGGGGTTTGAAGGACATTACTGATGCTGCTGAGCGTTATCTCATTGCTCATGGAAGGACCCTGGGGACGTCAAAGTCATCAAAACCTTTCCAGAAGAGCGGGAACCAGGGAAACCAACCTGCCAAGGGACAAACTGAGTCCGCACCATCATCCAATGAAGGGCAGAACATAACGTGTTTCCATTGCAATGCCAAGGGCCACCGAGTCGCCAACTGTCCCAAAAAGAAGAATAACGGACATGTCAATGACAAAGCGCAAGAACATCGACGGAGATATTACGACAACAAGAGGCAAACGAGTGGCTCGAACCAACAAGTATGTGCGAGCAGCGTCATACTTCCAAGGGCTGCCGAGCAAGTGGCTACACCATCGGACGTGGAAGAATGTATTTCTGATGGCCAGCTTCTACTCGCCAATGGCAAGTCAATCTCTGTCGTCGCCAGCGCAGCTGTGTCAGTGTCGAACATGCCCGTGTCAAAGGGATTTGTTGAGAAGCAGGAAGTGACTGTTCTCAGAGATTCGGGCTGCAATGGGGTCATCGTCAAAGAGGATCTGGTGCCAACAGAGAAGTTCACTGGTGACTTCAAGTGGACGCTCATGGCTGACAGCAAATGCGTGAAGGCACCAGTGGTAAAAATCCAGATCGATACTCCATACTTCACCGGAGAAGTTGAGGCCGTCTGCCTGAAGAAGCCCTTGTACGATCTACTAATTGGGAACATTGGGGGTGCGAGGCGTCCTGATGACCCTGATTTCGAATGGAGAATGGGCTCAGCTCAGCCTGCTGCTGAGGCGGAAGACCCACTGCCATTCGCGAATGAAGATATCAGCGAACTGTTACGAGATGACAGAGCAACTGTGCATCGCCGCGACCAGCCGCAGGTTGTAAGCGCTGTGACGACCAGAGCCCAGGCGAAGAAGGACAAAACAACTACGCCACTCAGGGTCACCAACAGTTCTGCAACTGCTGTCGTGGACAGGGATCGGCTGATTCAGCTACAGGAAGCTGATTTGACCTTGACAAAGTACAGGAGTCGTCCTGTCAAGGAGATGACTAAGGGCGAAGGCACTGTGCACTTTGAGGTGAAGGCCAAGATCCTGTACAGAGTGTTCCAGCACCCGAGAGTCAACGGTGGGAAGCCATTACGTCAAGTTCTGGTGCCTCAACCACTTAGGCGCCAGGTGATGGAGGTGGCCCACGACTCTATTATGGGAGGTCACCTGGGTGTCAAGAAGACATCGGACAGAATCCAGGCTGCGTTTTACTGGCCAGGACTGCATGCAGATGTGACTCGATTCTGCCGATCGTGCGATATTTGCCAGAAAACCATACCTCGAGGAAGGGTCCCGAAAGTGCCGTTGCAGAAGATGCCTTTGATCGACCGACCTTTCAAGAGGGTGGCCATTGACCTCATCGGCGAGATAAAACCGCCAAGTGAAGCGGGTCATCGTTGGGTACTGACCCTGGTAGACTATGCAACCAGGTACCCAGAAGCTGTGCCTCTGAAGAAAATTGACACCGAGACTGTTGCCGAGGCACTTGTGGACATTTTCAGCAGAATTGGGGTTCCTGAAGAGATCCTCACAGACCTGGGGACACAGTTTGTCTCTGAATGCATGGAAGAGGTCAACAGGCTGCTGAGCATTCGTCACTTGACTACGACACCTTATCACCCGATGTGCAATGGGCTGGTCGAAAAATTCAATGCGATGCTGAAATCCACGCTAAAGAAACTATGCAGTGAGCAGCCAAGGCAGTGGCATCGCTACATCAATGCCTTGCTATTTGCATACAGGGAGGTGCCACAAGAGTCCACTGGATTCTCCCCGTTCGAGCTGATGTACGGGTGGACCGTGAGAGGCCCGATGCAAATACTAAAGGAATTGTGGACGAAAGATGTGGACACACCTGAAGTGAAGAACAGTTACCAGTACGTGTTCGAGTTGCGAGAGAAACTGGAGGAGACTCTCGAGATTGCGAGAGAAAACTTGAGAAAGTCTCAGGATAGTGGAAAGCACTACTACGACCGCAAAGCCGTAAACAGGAAGTTTACACCAGGTAACAAAGTGCTGATACTGCTTCCCACTGATCACAACAAACTACTGATGCAGTGGAAAGGCCCATACGAGGTTGAGGCCGTGGTAGGGATCAACGACTACAAGGTGAATGTCGGCAAGAAGTCCAAGATCTACCACGCTAACCTCCTGAAACTGTATGTGGAGAGACCTCCGGAAACAGTACAGGTCGCAGCAAGTGTGGAAGAACCAGCCGAACTAGACGAGTTCGACGGCGAGGAACTACTGGAGTTGGGAGACCTCCACAAGAAAGAGGGAGTGGACGACGTCAAGCTAGGACCTGACCTGACAGAAGATCAGCAGAAGGAGCTGCATGATTTTATGGGCGACTTCACCCATAGGTTCTGTGATGTTCCAGGCTCTACGTCCTTGGTCGAACATGAAGTCCACCTCACATCTGACGTTCCTGTTCGCTCAAAACCATACCCTATCCCGTTTCAGGCTCGGGAATCCTTGAAGAAGGACATCGACAGCATGTTGAAGATGGGGGTCATCCGTGAGTCATCATCCCCTTACTCATCTCCCGTTGTTGTTGTCAAGAAGAAAGACGGTACAAACAGGGTATGCATTGACTTCAGGAAAGTGAATAAGATCACCGTGTTTGACCCTGAACCAATGCCGACGGCAACTGATCTATTCCGACAGTTGACTGGCAGTAAGATCTTCTCAAAGATCGATCTCAGCAAGGGATATTGGCAAATTCCTGTGCGCGAAGAGGACATACCAAAGACCGCCTTTGCAACTCCAGACGGAACGTATGAGTGCCTGCGGATGCCTTTTGGCATGGTGAACAGTGGTGCTACCCTTACGAGGGGAATGCGAAAAATGCTCAAAGGAATGAAGAATGTTGTGTACTACTGGGATGATCTGCTAGTCCACACGGAGACCTTTGCGGAGCATCTGGAGACTTTGAGGGAACTGTTTTCCCGCCTGACAAAAGCCAATCTGACCGTGAGACCCAGCAAGTGCATTTTGGGGACCGACAACGTTGACTTCATAGGTCATTCACTGAAGGAAGGTCAAAAGGGGCTTTTGTTGGAAAACGTCACCAAGATCCTCAATGCGCCACGTCCTGAAATCAAGAAGCAGGTGCGATCCTTCCTTGGATTGGCTGGGTACTACAGAGAGTTCATTCCAAACTTCGCCGCCATAACGGCGCCTTTGTCGGACATGACCCGAAAAGGATGCCCCAACCGAATACTCTGGGGACCAGCTCAGGAGAAGGCATACCAGACCGTGCGCGACCTGATGTCACGAGACCCGGTGCTACGCCTTCCTGATACTGCCAAAGAGTTCATCTTGCGTACAGACGCATCGGACGAAGGGATCGGCGCCATGCTGATGCAAGAGCATGGAGGTAAACCGTTTCCGGTCAGCTATGCCAGCAAGAAGCTGTCAGGAGCCGAGAAGAACTACTCGACCATGGAGAAAGAGTGTTTAGCCATTGTGTGGGGAATCAAGAAATTTGAACTCTACCTCCAAGGGGTGAAATTCGTGCTTCAGACTGATCACAAACCCCTCACCTACCTGAACTCTGCAAAGTTTGTAAATAATCGTATCATGAGGTGGGTGATGTACTTGCAGAACTTTGATATGCGAGTGGAATCGATCAAGGGTTCAGACAATGTTGGAGCAGATTTTCTCAGCCGAGTTTGTGAGTAAAACTGTGTTCATTCTCCAACAGACTAATGTACATACCTGGATTTCAATCTGTTATGTATACATAATATGTGTACAGGTAGCGTTTCAATGATTGAAAGAAATTAGGTAAATTTCTTCTGGTGTTGGGGGTAATGTTAGGAAACGCTACCGTTGCTGAGCTTTGGTTCAGTTTTGTGTGTTGCATGTAGTTGACTTATTTGTACTTTGTGGGAAAGTACCGATATTATATTTTGTAAACACAATATTTATGCTTGGACGAGAATGCAGGTGAACTTTCTAGTCCTGTCAAAACAAGTTGTTTACCATGCTGTTTTGGTCGTGAGTTCGTGGCGTTCGTTCGGATTAAGTGTGTCGGCGCTTTTGATGTGCGTCACAGAGAGAATGTCGCTAGTTTAGTCCATGCACGGCTCGTATAATGTAGTTGTATCGTGTTCGGTCTGGAATATTCTCGAGATTGAGTATTTACTATATATGCCAGCGCGATTTGAATGTTAAAAAAGCTTCTATTTGAGTTCTGCTACGTTGTGCAGTTGTATGTATTGAATGCTGAATAAATCCTCGAACTCAATTTGACGAGTTGTTTTCTGTTGCTGCGAAGACGGGCGACGTAGAATAAAAGAACACAACTATACGACGTTTGAGAACTTGTGGCAATCTCAAGTGTCGTGTAACACATACGTACAAAATTCGTACAAAATAACATGTTGCTGTTCGTACGAAAAGCGTTTCCGTTCGTACACATTCGTTAGATCAGGCAGAAACAGGCCCCCACTACAAGTTATATGTATTCCGGGCCAATGGTCGTCATTTGGCATAGGGTACGCCTTCGAGTGATATTGGACCTATGTGAACCATAAGATGTATTGAATTTGCATCAACCAAAATCTTGAACGTCATATAACGCGTACGAACGGAAACAATTTGATGAAAGTGGTACGAACGGATTCCTGTTTTCGTCAAAACTGTTTGATGCAAATTCAATACATCAATACATCTTACAATACTCAGCAAAGACTAAAAGACCCCAGATACTAAGCTATGACCAAATCAAACAATGACATCATAGCTTGATGAGCTCAAGACTTACTTTTTTTGATAGCTCGATCAGTGGATATTTTCAGGGATGGAAATCTTCTCCAGCGAACATTTTCATGCTGTGACTCCAAACTTTTACAAAAACAAGCTAAATGTTGGTCACATCTGCTGGTTATCAACAACAACAGTTGTGTGAAATTTGGAGGCTTTTTCTCTCCCTTAATTTCTTTTTTTTTCTTTAAAGGCACAGTAAGCCTCCCGTAAACCATCACAGAGCTCCCCGAGCGTCTAAATACAGTACAAGCATACTTCCATTTGAACGCTCACCGAACGGGAACATCCTGGCTGCTTTCTGTCGAGCGTGAGACATTTTCCAAGAATTTATTTTCGTGGACTTGGCCCTGAAGAACAATGGCGCCTCGTTTTTGCGCTAGACCTAACTTTTAAAATCTAAATAATAAATTGACAGCTTGTTACACAAACATTCTTTAATCATAAAAGAATTCGTTTTTCATCAAGACAAGATCAGAACAATTCGAAGTTGTGAAAGTTTAAAAAAAGAAAAGCCCGGAAGCAGGGTCACGCAAGGGTCGTAGCAGACGACGGCCCGGTTTATCAGTGCAAATCGCCGTTCCTCTCAACAGTCAAAAGCCATCGCTAGAGTTCTTGTGAACCACAGCCGTTGTTTCGTGCATAAAAAACGTGCTATTGTAGATAAGCTCACGTCGAGTCTCATTCAAATGACTAACTATGACGACTGCATTGTGAAAAGGGGGAAAACTGGATCACACGGGTTCACGATGGCTCAGGGGTAAGATAAACCACGCCAAAAATAAATTCTTTGAAAATTGTTCGCTCTTTACGGAGGGCACCTAGGATGTTCTCAATTGGTGAGTGTTTAAATGAAAGGGTGTTTGTACTGTGTGTAAAAGCCTGGCCGTATCTGTGATGGTTTACGGGAGGCTTACTCTGCCTTTAATATTTTTTTTTCCTGGTTTTTTTTTTTACAACACATTATACATTACATCACAATTCACATCGCCACATTCATACCTACAACATGCATAAAAAGAATGATCTAGAACAGAGAGAGAAGTAGAGAGAGAGAGGGAGAAAGTTAAAGAGGCACTGTATAGGACCGTTTGACTACAACAACTACTAGACCTTTAAACAATATTGATTGCTACAAGATTCAAGTTTACAACAGAATATATATCAAGATACTGTTAACGAATTAAGGAGGAGGAGTAGAGCCTAGTACTGGACAATTTTCATGAAACCAGGTTAGAATATGGTTGCCAGAGGCGGTCAAACTTATCTTCTGCTAATCCCCCCTTGTATTTGTCCAATAAATATCTACTTTTCAAAAATTTCAAGAATATCGGAAGCATCGGTCTTTCAGAGTTCCATTTACATTTGTAAATATAAAATTTGGCCAATAAAATAATGAAATCTAAGGCTTTATCAGTGAACATATTTTCCTGAACTCCAAACAATACCAACGCTTCCGAAAACCGGAAATTAGTAACATGATATTATTTTCCATGGTTTTTGCTTTAACAATTCATAGTTTGCCTCCTGTATTACAGTTATCTTTTTCTGATATGCCTTAATAGATTTGATCAGTCCTGCAAATTTCAAAAAGTTAACCTTCAATGTAGGAAATTTTATCTCTCCCTTAATTTCTGACAAAAGCTCAACTTGAAGTTTTATGAACATGACCCCGATGTGACAATGTCAACGTTAAGTTTTTATCAATCGAACACGGCCCCGCTATGACCCCCAAACTTGGACGAGGGTCAGCCATACTGGTGTCTAGTCGGGATATCATACAACCCTAGCAGTGTGCAAAGTTTCAAAGGTCTAGCTTCAGACATATCCGAGATAACTTCAACGTCAAGTTTTATGAATCGAACATGACCCCGCTGTGACCCTAAAATGTGCCGATGGTCAACCAAACTGGGATTATGTCGGGAGACCGTCAAACCCTACAAGTATACAAAGTTTAAAAAGCATTAGCTTCACAAACATCCGAAATAACCTCAACGTCAAGTTGTTTTGTCCACGGACGGTTGGCCATCGATACAGACGGACACTGCTCATTATTAAGACTCATCAATTACTCAGTTGAGTCAAAAGAACGTTTACGAAAATGCTAATTTATCTTTATTTGACTCTAACATGACCCCACTGTGACCTTGACATTTGAGGAGTCAAACTGACTTAGGTTATGTCTTGAGATCATCGAACCCTGGAAGTGTGTAACGTGTCAAAGCTATACTGCTTCAAACACTTTTGAGAAAACCTCAACGTTACACTTTTTTGTTCTCAGGCAAACAATGCTCATAAAAATTAATGATCACGGATAACTCAGCTGAGCCAAAAAGGACGTAACATTGGCTCATTCAAAAAATCACTTAGACAATGAAAATGCTCATATGATGTAGTCTTCCAGATAATATTGAACTTTAGCGTTGTATATTCATAACTCACAATCCAGTGGCATAATTGACTTTGATACAAGTCCCTTTAATCAAACCAAAGAACAATTATCGTGAAATGAATTGAGGGACTGAGCTCCAAAATTAATCATAAAGAATTATTTGGTCATTTGATCGCGGAAAATTACTGCCATGGGAGAGAAAACGCACACGTAATTTCGACAGAGTTGTCGCCCTTCCTTACAAAAAATGCACCAAAATGGCGGCGCCAAAACCCATGTAAACGAAAGGCATCTGTACGGTTCATCCCGTAACTTCAAAGGTATCCAAAACAAGAGGCGAAGCCTTCAAGGCTCACGTAAGAAATCGACAAACAGTAACACAAACTCAATTACTCCGTCACACATACACACACACACACACACACACACAGTAAGCATAGGTGACACTGTGCAAGAAAGCGAGACACTAGATCTAGATCTGTCTGTCTGCATGTAGCCTGTAACTTACAGGGACACGACTGCCAACTAGTCTCGGCCCGCTCAAAATAACAATGACCGAGACTTTCAGTAATTCCTTCGCGTGACGTCTAACCCTCTTACGCCATAATGTGACGTCTTCAAATGTTAAAGTTTCTACCACAGACATACACACGCACACACGCACACACGCACACACACACACACGCACAGACAGACAAAGTTACGATCGCATAGGCTACACTTACGTGAGCCAATAACTTGTTATGCTTACAAGAGCAGATTCTGCAAAATTGGAGGCTTAAAAACATTCGACAGCAATTGACCCCGAAAATCGACTTCGCTAATATTTTGTCTGCGATACCCCATTCAATTACCCGTCCCTCGTTTATCTGATTCTTGTCATGTGATCATATTCAACATTCTATAAAATAAAGTCTGTACGATTGATTTCTCTCAGTCTTTCACACTTGTTTCAACATAATATGAAAATATCACAGGCAAAATATTAGCGAAATCAAATTGTTTGTTCAATCGGTGTCCGAACTCTTTAAATTGCAGTGGATTCTGAACTATGAATTTACAACACTAAAGTTCAACATTCTCTACTGTACACTTTAAACACAGTAATGTTGAACTTTAGCCTATACAAATAATCAAGGGGAAAGTTTTGTTTGCTTTCTTATATTAGACAATTCCTGTCTCTTAATATCCGAGGAAAAACAAAATTAATGTCATTATACTTTTGGAAAAGCATTGCATTATATGCCCGCAGGCAGGCGCGTGAATGTGATTGTGTCATTATGAATGTTTATGTTTGTAATTTCAAGTCGTTGGGATTAGTATGTGAGTGCGAATGAATATGTAGAGGTTACATGCCGAGTCTCAGTGATTATTAAAAATAATGGTCGAAGTTAGCGGATCATGAAAAATGCGAGCTTTAGCGAGCTTTTTCATGACCGCGAACTGAGACCATTATTTTTTATAATCACTGAGACGAGGTGTGTAACCTCTTTATTCCTCCTTTCTTCAGTTATTCAAAGAAAAGAGGAGTTTTTTGCGAAAGTTTGATCGATTCCTATTCACTCAACCAGTCAACCTGCGCAGGCGATCGATTAATGTGCGGTTGTATAGTTCCGTTCAAATCATTCCATTCTGTTAACACTTCTTGTCAGTTTTCCTATTTTGGACTAAAATCAAGTACACAGATATGCTGTTATTCTGCTATGGCGGCAAAGGCAGATATTGTGTGTTCTGTATATGTTTTGGTATCGCTTAGGATAATGTTCTTTCGTCAAATGGGACTAGCACTAGCAGACGAACTTTTGCACCCGTGTTCCAACGTTAAAAACTGTATGAAGTTCAGTTTTCTGGGGAAAATAGTGTATGAAACCGCTTTATTTTGTTTAAATTGATGAGATGTGTGCATTTGGTTGCGTGTGATCTGTTTATTAAATGAAATATTGTTGAAAACTGACCGTCGGATTGCAGTCTGTTGTCGAAGAAACTGAGTGAAAAGAAATTTGAAAGGGGAACTACTCTTGTCGCTAGACAAAGTATGAGAGTTACTTGCCTTGGGAATTTGCTTGTAATGAAAGTTTGTGCACAGCAGACCTAGATTCAGAAAACAACCAAACTCATGGATTTTATATGGAGATTCATGTGTTCAAGCCTGTAGTTGTTAATTTAAATGCGTTATGTTTGTATTGTTTGCTCCAGAGATGTATACTTCGTACATTAGAGCATTCGGAACTTTTCAGTCGCAAAAGTAGTACCGACGCAGAACAGCTTCTCAACCCATTGCGCTATCGAGGATTCAGGCTGTTGCTGGGTCGTTATTTGTTTGGTTGCTGGGTGTTTATCGAAAAATAACTAGCTCTACAAGTTTACAGAGGTAAAGAAGCAGAGGGGGGAATAAGTGTATTTTCATGTGTTATTCACGACTTGTAGTAAGGTTTTTGGACTTGGTACATAATGGCCACCATTAGTCTCGGCTTTCCTATTTGTGGGGGGAACTCAAACTTCCGGTGAGAAAACACGTGGAAAAACACTTTTAGACAAGAATCATGAAAAGTGTCGTCACAGTTGCGTCAAATGTATATTTACGTGATGTTTTTTTAAACAAAGGGACGTAATCGCATCTGGGTTTTTTCCCCAAGCTGAAAGTAACTGGGAATCTGTCGCTGTCTCTGCGGTAAAAAATAATAGGAGAGGGTAAAGCATGTTTCCCACGCTGTTTAGCATGAGAGAAGTATATGCGAGGACGTTTCACTGAGGAAATATTTTTGCAAAGTGAGTAGCTGCAGCGAGGTTACGGTGTACATGGGTTCTGTGTGCTGATCAGTCTTTCATTTTCACGAGTTTTCATTCACAAGCATCTGGGAAATAAATGTCATGTTCCCCGGGGAATAAATCACCAGTTACCATAGTTACAGAAAGCAGGTTACATGGATATTCAAAACCAAACCCAATAGAAACGCTCGGGGGTTCATCGGCTCTTCTCATTGGCGTTTCCCAAAACACTGCTTCCAAAACGAAAGACCATAACCGTAAACAAAACAAAACACTACGATATGAAAGGAAGTAAATTGAGGCTTTCTCGCAAACAAATGAAACCTAGCCATATATTTTGTTCACTTACAAAGTCACTGAGTGTGTGTATTTATAAAGATCTCTGTTTCGAGTCGCAGACGATCGGAGATATGGTAACTGGTAAGTCAAACTGATTGACCCCTGACATTCTGACCCGTGCAGCAGATTTCTACGCCAAGACTTATCTATAATCTAAGAGCAAATAAGAAAAACAACAAATACAACGCAAAGAACATACCAACAAGAAATGCACACATCTGACAAAGCCGGGCAAGAAGAGTGAAAAATCCGAGGAAAAATAAAGAGTCAATGAGAAACCAGATCTGTAACGAAACTCCGTCGCCGCACAACACGAAGTTTCTGTGACCTTTCACCCAAACATGGCGGGTTCAACGCTCGAACTCGATCGCGTCAAAGAAATTGTTACCACTGATAAAGGGGGGGGGGGGGGGGGGTATAGAGATGGGGAGGCATGATGGAAGGGCGATGTAACGGAGAGACACATTTATTTACAAGATTACAAAGGTGCATTACAAAAAAAAAGAACAAACAAACAACGGTGACCTATGACACACCGTCTGCGTTTTAAGCTATCAACGCAATCATGGCGACGAAAAGATTTGCATCACACACTGGCGAAGAAATTGAGACAAAGAAAAAATTGCTCACGCCCGCAAACACTAACAAGGCCACTGATGTAGCTGTAAAAACGCTGCGATCCTCTCTGGCTGAAACGGGACAAGAAGTTTCCTTCGAGATGTTCCCCGATGAGCATCTCAATCAGGTACAAGCCCATTTCTACATTGACGCGACTCACTCATCTTGCTTTCTGCTATTCCCTTGCTCTCGATTCGTCGCAGGTTTAATCCACATATCTGCTACTAGAGGAATACCCGGCTTCGCCGGGGTGAATCGCGAGACAGAGACAGACAGCGTGGCGGTTCACAACAATCACCTTTGAAGGCGAAGTCCTGTCAAACGGGTTTGAGAATTTTAGAGCTTATTTCTTAGCCCTATATTATCTGTTGTGGCTTCTCAAATGCCAGAACATACAGACAGACAAAAACCGCTAGACCCCATCACAAACAGAACTCTACAATCCACAGGTTTTTGCCCACACACACACACAAACACACACACACACAGAGAAGCCGTATATATATATATGTATATCTATATCTATAAATATATAGAGATAGGTGACAGTGTATTTTTCGCGTGGCTATAAATTGATTCGACCTTTTCACTTTGACAGTAAGAACAACTTACGGGTGCAAGGGAAGCGTTCTGGACAGCGCAGTGACATTCTAAAAATAGTAACTTACAAACGGGAATATGGATTGAAGCCACACGAAGGAAGGGAGATAAACGCAAAACACTGGAGAAGATAAGGAAGAGTTACTTATAATGGTGAAATGAACACAAAAACCAAAATCGGTTCAGCGCTGCGCGCTGAGAGCACGTGTTGAAATATCTCATCGATGATATTGTGTCCGGGGTGTAGCTGAATACGGTGTCCGAATTTGAAAAAGATCCACCGAGAACTTTGGCGTTGTGATGTGGTGTAGCGGCTTTGGTGTGTCGGTATGGGGGCCCGGGTAGCTGAGGTGGAACCAAAATCGGTTCAGCGCTGCGCGCTGAGAGCACGTGTTGAAATATCGACCAGGTTGTGTCCTGTCCCGGGTCTACCTGAATATGCCCACCAAATTTGAAGCAGATCCATCGAGAACTTTGGCCGTGCATCGCGAACTCACAGACAGACACACAGATAGACACACAGACAGACACAAGTCGTATATATATATAGAAGAGATGTCACGAACGCTGACAGTGCCGCAAACAAGCAACTCTTCGAAACAGCGGGGCAATCCCATCGCAAGCAAATGCAAAATGTAGGTCATTCTTTGCAATGAAACGCCGCTGTCGGCCCAAAGCCGAAGACGCGTACTGCTGGATTCACACATCATTCAGTTAGTCGGAACCTACAGAACTTTTCTTCCTCAAACCTGACATACTTGTCTCAACATGTCATCAAATTAATACACAGATCTCCTTGACTCGCTTTCACTTGTACTTGTAGCGCCTTCACTCTCGCGCCTGCCTTCAGTGATTGCAACAGCGTGGTGGGGCCCCCAAAACGGTATTTTCAAAACCAAACTCGCGTTTCAACTCATGGCTCCCTCTGTTGATGATGCAATTATTTTCGCGCTACCAAAATGATGACAAAAACGATGTTGGATGGGTTGTTGTCAGACCAGCTTTTTTTGTCAGTCCTCGGAGGGCATATCGACTTTTGTTTCATATTTATTGACCGCGGCCGGCCTTCGGACTTGGTCAATAAATATGAAACAAAAGACGATATGCTCCCCCTCGGACGACAAAAAAGCTGGTCTGTCAACAACCCATCAAACATCTTATAATGTCTCGACATGTATTTCTCTCTCTCTCGCGACTGTATACAGAGATAAGAACAGCCTCGCTTTCACCTAGATCCTGCCTAAAAACAATGTTCAGACCTCATGTTCAGACTCGGCGTAATGATTCCGAAAGGACTACTTTTTAGCGGTCAAGTTCAGTCGTCTGCATACTCGAAAGTGAAAAAAAGATGAAATGTTTTGCTACAGTGTCGGAGGATGAACTGTCGAAGAAGAAAAAGAATCTCGTGCCAACCACTACGCAGAAGGCAACCGCGTCATCGGCAGCAACTTTTCGCGAGTACTTGAACGAAAAGGGAAGAGAGGTAAACTTTGAACAATATGACAAAAACAATGGATGCAACCCTGTCATCCTTCTATCTCGAAGCCCGTACTAAAAAAGGAGAAATGTACACAAAAAAACAACACTGGAAGGTATCCGATACGGTTTGAATCGGCACGTAAAAGGCCCTCCCTACAACAGAAAGTTTGACCTGCTCTCCGATCCCGCTTTCTCACAATCTAACGAGTCCTTCAAAATATTGCCATGCAAGAGATCAAGGCTGCCGGCAAAGCCTCCATTACGCACCACTATCCCCTGACCGATTACGATCGCGAGAAATTGTACACAAGTATTCACTTGAACCCCGACACGCCTGTTGGACTCTACAACAAAGTACAGTTCGACATCAGGTATTACTTTTGCAGGAGAGGTAACGAAAACTTACACACGATGACAAAAGACACGTTTGCTGTCAAAATGGACACAAACACACGCAGAAAGTATGTATTCCAAAACATCGACGAACTCACCAAGAATCATCGCCAAGATGATGCCGAAGTCTTTTCGGGGTTCATGCCAGAAACTGGAACAATTGTGTGCCCTGTTCGAAGCTTCGAAAGGTACCTTTCCAAACTGCATCCAGACTGCAACAGACTCTGGTGCTATCCGAAGGCCTCGTTTCACACTGACGATGAATGCTGGTACAACAATCAACCCGTTGGCATGAACACATTACAGAAATTTCTTCCTCGACTGAGCTTGAAATGCCAGCTGTCAGAAACGTACACGAATCACAGTATCCGTGCCACTGGAGCCACTGTCCTCCACCAGAATCAACACACCCCCGCAGAGATCATGGCAATCACTGGACACAAATCCGTGTCTTCACTTTGCTGTGTACCAGCGCACATCATCCACACAAACAAGAAATTCCTCCGATAGGAAAAACACCCCCGTCAAAGGGAAATAACCTTCTCAGTTGGTGGCAGTGAGAATGGTTATTTCCCTTTGACCAACGGGGGTGTCCGTCTATAAGTGCTTGTATAATTTTAATCCACCAATAACTCCCTAACCGTGTGTTTGACTGGTCCCAATTTTTGTACGGACCGTCTCAGGAATGTATAGAACCTGTTCACCAAGTTTGGTGACGATCGGTCCGTTCATTCTTGAGATCTACTTGCGAACACAAACACACAAACACCGCCACAAACACACAAACACATCGAGTGAAACCTATACACACCCCAAAACCGGGGGTGTAAAAATGATTATGGGAACTACACTCGCCGAACATGTCGCTGGAACTTCGACTGCTGTCGTCCCTTTCAAACCGAGCGGCTCCAACACACTTCAGGGCAACGGCTGATGCACAGAGCGGGCGAGCCCATTATCCCAAAGGGGATGATTTCACAGAAGAAGAACTGATCAACATCTTCTCCGACGAAAATGAGTTCAATGACCCCGGAGCAGATCTTGCAAACCTCCTTCCAAGCAACATTCCTTTCACCAACTGCCAGATCAAATCCCTCACCGTCAACATTATCAATAAATAAACCCTTGATTGACAAACCTTACGCACATTATCCGCCTCTCAAAATGAAATCGGTCGACCCACGTAGGCCTAAGTCGGAAAGGTCGCTGTAATGTTGGGAGAACTTGCGTATTTTCATTTCATTTATTGTTGTTCATTACCGTTCATTGTCGTTTCAGAATTGTATTCTCTTTCTTTAAGACCATTGCTTTTTTGTTGAAACCCAAGAAAAATTGAATTCATTATAATTTCAAACACGATACAATTGGTCCTACTTTTTCAAGCGTATGTCTGTGACGTCGAATGGAATGCGAGTGATTAGGTTTGTTGATTTTGCTCGGAGAAGTGGTCCGTGTTCAAGCAAGTTTCTTTCTTCTTTGAAAACAAAAACCCTAAGATAAGTGAATGTCGAGATATATATGTTGATTGGATCTGTGATCCAAACATGGCTTTTGGTCAATCTCGATGGCAGTTTATTCCACTCGCCCTACGGGCTCGTGGAATAAACTGCCATCTCGATTGACCAAAAGCCATGTTTGGATCACAGATCCAATTAACGTATATTGTAGTTAAGTTCCACGTGTTTTCTAACCGGAAGTTAAGGTTCCCCCCCAACAAACCGTATGGCCTTCACCTTCGGTCTGTCAATTATGCTGGGTCACGGGGTCTTGCAAGACCTGAATCGAGAGATTGAGAGAAAAAAAACACTTAAAAAATCGAGCAGCAGGCTGAGTTGCTCGTGTAAAACGAAAAAAGAATCACGCACACGAACACGAACATGCTCGCATTGGGAGAGCAAGTACTTTGGAATGTATTTCTGTGTATGCATAAGCTGCCAGCGAAGCAACCACCCCCTTTCTCCCGCTCCCACACACAGACGCACAAATGCATGCACGCACGCACGCACACACACATGCATATACGCACAGACATGTATAAACACAAACTCAAAGCACCACCATCTTTACCAATATCCAGCCCCTCCGTACAATAACACAACACACACAAACACACACACACACATACCCACACAAAGGTGCGCAAATGCATATACGCGCACAAAGGTGCACAGATGCATACACACACACACAGGCACAGACACGTACACACAAACCAGAACATGCACGCCAAATGGGAGGACAGATAAAAACCAATCAAGTAGGTTTTTGTCGATCTCTTCATATACTGCTTGTCTGTCGCGTTTTCTACGGTAGGTGTTGACAGTGCCACTTGAAGCAAAAACAGGCACTTGAAGCAAAAACAGGCACTTGAAGCAAAAACTTGCCAAAGTTCAAGGTTTGCAATCATTCTGCACGGTCATTTAACAGTAGGTAGCGGCAGTCAAAACTTGGTTTTAAAGTGAGAGTGAATGTTTTGTGATGTCTTGAAAGAAAAATAAAGTACAAGCAAAACACACAAAAAAGTAAGTGGATACCTTTATTAGTTCCTGAGATTTTGATATTTTAGTACATACGCTGTCGCGACTCTGCTTAAAACTGTAAAATAGGGCAACTTCAGCAGCATGTGGGTACCACATAGTTATCCTCAGCCCTTTCAACTTTTCAGGATCTGTTATCAGCAACCAAGAATAGAAAAAACACATAGTTCTAGCCCTCTAATCTCATATGGCTTCTGTCAGCAAGCATGCAAACTTCACGAAAAACACAATTAAAACCATCGCAAAATTGCACGGGAGGGCAACTTTGGGTCATCACAATTCACACAATATGTATAGCAGCTGTCTGAAACTTTCACATATCCCAAACAAATGTGTGTAGAACATGCCTATTTTTTTTCAGACAGCTTAGTTCAATGCTTTTGGAGTATAAGAGCCTCAAAAATGTCAAAAACCTCAATTTGTCAAGCGGAAAAACAGGAAAATTACAGTTTTTCGCACTTCAAGGCCAATAATTAAGAAACTATTTAAGATACAACGAAAAATTTTGGCGTGTAGATAGATTACAGTGTAATCTTTACAGACATCAGTAAAATTCAGTGTAATGTTGAAAATAATCCCCCAAGAGTGGACAAACCCCCCCCAGAGGGGGATAGCACATTTCAGATTGAAATATTTCAGAAACTACTGAAAATACAGCCATGATTTTTGGTGTGTAGATTGATTACAATGTTATCTTCACAAATATGTGTTCAATCAAGTACACTGCATTGGGGTGTGCACGTTAAAGATCCCACGATTGACAAAAGGGTCTTTCCTGGCAAAATTGTATAGGCATAGATAAAAATGTCACTGTTATCCCTGCGCCTTGAATATGTGCGCGATATAAATTGCATAAAAAAAAATATATATAAATCCCTGCGCTTAGAACTGTACCCACGGAATATGCGCGATATAAGCCTCATATTGATTGATTGATTGAAGTAAGATATAGAGAATACTACATGGCTTGCTGTGTCGTACCAGATTTACACGAGTTGTTTTTTGACTCACATGCGAAGCAAAAGTGAGTCTATGTACTCACCCGAGTCGTCCGCCCGTCCGTCCCGGCGTCCGTCCGGAAAACTTTAACGTTGGATATTTCTTGGACACTATTAAGTCTATCAACACCTGATGCGGCCTTATGGTGTATGGTTACAAGATCTCAAAAAACATGTGCGGCAACTTGACCTCACTTCAAGTTCAAGGTCACAGGGGCCGTAATTGTTGTCTTAAAAACAACCATTTTTCACATTTTCTTCTGAAGTTATCGAGAATGGCAACCTTAGCTATGTATGCTATACAGGGCAATGTAAGCCCTATCTTTGGACACCAGTTTGGTTGACCTTGCTTCAAGGTCAAGGTCGCAAGGGTCCTTTAAAGTTGGATTGTATACATATTTTGAAGTGACCTTGACCCTGAACTATGGAAGATAACTGTTTCAAACTTAAAAATTATGTGGTGCACATGTTATGCTTTCATCAAGAGACACATTTGTACTTCCTATGTCTTGAATTAACAGCTTTGTGTTGCATGACCTTGGATGACCTTGACCTTGGGTCAAGGTCACATGTATTTTGGTAGGAAAAATGTGTAAAGCAGTTCTTAGTGTATGATGTCATTGCTAGGTTTAGTTATTTGACCTTGACCCTGAAGGTCAAGGTCATGTAAAGGTCAAGGATGTGAGTCGTATGGGCTTTGCCCTTCTTGTTTAAATAGTGAACTGCGAAAGCGAGCTGTTTACTATTTGAAAAAGCAACGAGTGTAAATCTGGTACGACACAACAAGCCATGTAGTATTCTGTTTATCCTACATTATATACTTCTGTGCCAGATCTAACTAAAAGTCACCGACAGCGATATTGCCTTTGGATCAACCCGCTTTAGAACTTCAAACCACTTTACTCAATTTGACATTCATTCCTCCGCCATGACACACACTCTCAAACTAGGACAAAGTAGTTCGCCTTTGTTAACACTGTTAAGTTTAATATTCGAACAGTCAAAACCGAGTACCTGCAAAACCGGTAAAATCCGTTGCATTGATCGCGAGTCATGGCGGAGCATTCAAGCGAAGCGATGGTGACCCACGCTTCGAGACAATTTGTGGAAGAAATCAAACCCATCACTTCAAAATATACCAGATAAAAAGAAAAGCAGTGGCCACAGGATAAAAGAAACCAAAAGGAACAACAACAGCAAAGCATATCCTTCCTCCATAGGATTAGCTTGACCTTCCGGTTGATCCCATGTACTACTACAGGGCCGGACTAGGCGAAGAGGAGGGGGGGGGGGGTTGCCAGTGGTGGCCCAGGGGGATGTCCCCCCTGGCGGCAGGGGCGGATCAGCTCATTTTATGGGTGGTTTTTTTCAAAAGTATATTGTGAAGATATGGGTGTGAAGGCGCGAAGCGCCGAGCCGACGGCGCAAAGCGCCTAGCTTGCTAGGGGGGTCCGGGGGCATGCCCCCCCCGGAAAATTTTGAAAAAAAGGATGCAAAATGGTGCAATCTGGTGCATTCTGAGGATGATCATTACCAGTTTCAGGCAGCAGATTTTGTCACTGATTAATACCCCAAAAATTGAAACTCAATGTAAAATAAAGAAATGCATGCCTCATTCAATATTTTTATTTTTTGGCTGGGGGGGGGGGGGTCCGGAAACCCTAGAACCCCCCCCCCCCCCCTCGTTGTGGGGGTCAGGGGGCAAAGCCCCCTGAAGCTGATGGGTAGGTCATATTCTGAGATAGGAAAATGGTCGCTCCTTGCATGAAACGGCATAAAATAAGCAATAATAAAAAAAAAATTAAATAAGTAAGGTACATGTTTAGGCTAGGGGGGGGGGGTTGCGCAACCCCCATAACCCCCCCGGTAGTCCGGCCCTGTACTAATTTACAGAGCTTGACCTTCCGGTTGACCTCATTTACATGATATACACACGTGTGATTTGAACGATTTTTATCTCACGGGTATCTCTCTCACGTATGTGGGATAAATTTATTAACATTGTTCACAGTTCTCTGGAGAAAACTAAATTCTTGCAAAGTGCACAGTCGGATGAGAAGTGACAGTCAAATGCATATATACCCCTTCTTCAAAGTCAGTCAAACAAAGTTGTCAGTCAAGTACTGCTTGAAACAGGTGTACATGGCAGGCAGGTTTGCTGGAGATTCGACTGTGAATGTTCTGCCAGAAGAAGAAAATGGTGCAAGCACAATGTTGTGTCCAAAAACAACCGATGCAGGAATCTGGCAGAAGTCAGCGATAGGTTCTCCTTTTTGTGGAACGATATCAGATCGAGCACCATGCCATTCACAAGTTCTGATGGACGGTCAAGGTCTTCCAGAAGGTCCGGATTCAGCAGGTGGTTTCTTGTGATCCTATGTTTCAGCAAATGAACCCCAACATTCCGGCCCATGATGCAACGCCCTGCGTCGACATCCAAAAATGCTTCTAGTTCTAATCCAGTCTTATTCCCCAGCTTTGTTGCTTCTTTCACTGTTCCCTCAATTTCTGCCTTGATTTCAAGTCCTTGCAGCAAGTTCACGTCGAACACTTTGGGGAGAAATGAAACCAGGTCACTCCAATCCCTCCCTGTTTCCAACCGAAGCAGATCCAGCTGCAACAATAGCTTGTTGGTCAGTGGTACCAGCTGCAACAATAGCTTGTTGGTCAGTGGTACCAGCTGAAGTTTGGGTGGTTGACCTCTTCCAGTTGCTGTGAAAGCAGACTTCATTTGCTGGAAGTGAGCATCATCTGTAACACACACAAACAAAACAAAAATGTAATACTATGTTCATAATAATTTTGTACTGAAACCATGAAGGCTACCAGTAAGTTCGTCACGCGGTAGATTCGTCACCCGTGACGAAATTACCGGCAGGGGTGGGCGGGTGTTATGCTTAGAGCTTATGCTTTCAGATGTTTGATTTGTGGGAGAGATTCAAGATTCACTGACATTTTTTAGAGAGAGAGATGAGAGAGAGAGAGAGAGAGTTGTTATTTTAAAACCCGAGATCTACTCATTGTGCAGTTCTCAACTGAGCAGTTTTCAGACGACACAGTCCGAGCATTGTTATTTTAAAACCCGAGATCTACTCATTGAGCAGTTCTCAACCCGAGATCTACTCATTGAGCAGTTCTCAAAAGCAGTGTAGTCTGAGAGAGGGAGCGAGCGAGCGCGAGAGAGAGACTGAGAGAGAGAGAGAGAGAGAGAGAGAGAGAGAGAGAGAGAGACGTACATACACCCATATCCATGACACGCACGCACACACACGCACGTACACACGCACAAACACACACACACCATCGCACACACACACACACACACTGACTAACACACGCACACACACGCGCGCGACCAAGAGAGAGAGAGGGAGTCCTATGACTTCAACCTCACTGTCAAGGAGGCAGAGAAACTCAATGTGAGGAGAGGGAGGGGTGGAAGGAGGTGATGGACCATAAACTCTGATTAACTGGGGGGGAAAGGAAGAAGGAATGGAGATGCGCAAGGGTCAGTGTAAGCTACGCTACTCGTTGCTATGCCTAGTCTTGCACTTCCGGTTTCAGCAAAGGAACAATTATTCCTTTTAATCCTAATTTAATCCTCAAGAAAACAACAACTGAGAAACAAAAACCATCGGAGTAATAATTCAAGATTAGTTTGAAACAAATATATCACATGTACGGCGAAAGGCAAAAAATAACTTAGGTCGTTTATCGAGTACCCCCATTTCAACACCCAATACAAAATGACCCAGCACAAACTACTATCATCAAAATGAAAACTACGCACTCAAAACGCTAAATTCAGCAGAATGGTTCGACAGATCAACTTCTAAACACTAAATGAACAGAAAAACATCAACACTTACCAAGGATGGGTTTGATTTCTTCCACAAATTGTCTCGAAGCGTGCGTCACCATCGCTTCGCTTGAATACTCCGCCATGACTCGCGATCAACGCAACGGATTTTACCGGTTTTGCAGGTCCTCGGTTTTGATTGGCTCGCGCTTCGCGCGCATGAATCTTAAACGGAAACTTCCATATTTGGAGGATTCACAAGAAATCGGACTTTCTAGCGCATCTTTTACGACTACGATCGTTTGAGTTGTTTTTAAGTTACGAAAGGTTAAAGTTGGGCAATTTTTTATTGTCCATGTCTAAAATCCACCATCGATTTAATCTAAAAAATACCCCCCCTAGAAAGAAAAGGGACTCTTTCTTTAGCAGTCGACACTGGTTTCCGATCGTTGAATGAAACTGTTTTTAGAAAATACAACGCCGAAAGGGAAACACCACAAAAAGTTGAAGAGCAAGTAGTAATGGCGGTCGCGTCACGGCTGTCCGAAAATCCGGAGAGAGTATTTGTGATTCACGCACACGCATTCAATCCAAGCACATTTTGCAAACAAATGGCATGGGGTAAAAGACAAAGAATCCAACTTCATTTCTGTAGTTTCCATTTTCAATAATATGCCATATATTGAAAGCTGTCGGAAATTGAAAACGTGTTATTTTCAGCACAGATCTCGCTTTCCCGCATGGGACTAGCGTTACTGCCGCTACCTATTCACAGCCTACAAAGGAGTAATTTGAAAACACAACATTTCGATTCAGGTGCCTGTCTAGCCCTTCCGGTCATTCTGGGTCACAGTCAGTCACATCCGTGTGAGCATTGAAAAATATGTCAATCTAAATTGACTGGTTTTTTCCCTATATCCGCGGAAGTTGTGTCAAGGGAGATAAAACTCCTTTCTTATAACCGGTGGTTTCTTATAACGGAGGTTCTTTTATCTGGAGAATTGTTAAAAGAAGAAAGAAGGCAGTTGGCAGGGAAAATAAAAGTCCTTTCTTGTAAGGCAAAAAAAAAATATATAGGTCTGTTTACGGTAACATAGGGTGAAAAAATAGGGTCGGTAGGTCGGCTTTTTTATTTTTTTATTATTTTTTTTCCCATTTTTTTTATTTATTTATTTTATTTTCTCCCCTCTCTATGATGTTTCACAGTTCATTTCTTCTCATCAATCCCTGTTTTTGCCCAACATAACTATAAACAGTACTTTGAGCTTACCTCCCTTCTGTCGTCTGCTGTTTGAGCGCAAACAGCTCTATTTTGGATGCGGTTTTTTTTTCAGACGATCCAAAAAAAAGATTAGGGTCGGGCCTAAAAACTAGGGTCGGTCGGGTTACCGTAAACAGACCTATTTGTTTTTTGGCCAAAGCGATGTTTCTTATAGGCGATGTTCTTATCTTATAAGTGGGTTCGACAGTATTGTACGCCTAAGCGACACTTACTTGTAACAGCTTCCCTTGTGTTTGAGTCCGGTGACTGTTTTTCACCGCTGATGTCTGTCGTCTCATTCGCCACAGTTTCAGCACGGACTTGATGACGTCAGCTGCCGCGTGCTTATGGACCTTGTCCAAGGTCACGCGCGACACAAAGCTATGCACGTACTTCTCGGACCGAGACTGCTCCAGTTTCTGGGCCAGGACAGCCACCAGCAGAGCGGTGGAGCCCACGCCCAGTAATCCTGTGACGACGGCTGTCACACGCCCGCACTCTGACTTGGGCGTCACGTCGCCGTATCCCACTGTCAGAAACGTGATGGCCGACATCCACATGGCGTTTTCCAGTGTTTGACCTGGTACCTGGGCTGTCAGACACACAGAAAATACGTTGAGACTTGATCTAAAAGGGTATTGGTTTAAATTGGTCGGACCGCAAATACTGCCAATACAGGGACGAAGCACACCTAATAAAAGTGGTAGGGCGGAAAAAAATGGAAGACAAAATGCTGAGACAGCTAAGGAAATATGGGGCTTACACTACCGCCCCCCCCCCCCCCCTTCCCGTCCCCTTGTAATGGTCTAAAAAAGAAAGAAAACATGATGCGATTTCGTGCCTTCTGAGCTCAGTTCCATCTAATCATCTTTCCACCCTCCACCAAACAACGGGCTGGTGAATGTATCAGTGATTATCAATCGACTTACATTTATATCTAAATTCCGATACGTTGAATGTGATGAGCACTTACTTCAAATGACTTTCGTCTTCATTATTGTCTAGTGTGTTAAAAAGCAAGGATTGACAAACTGGTTTACTTCTAAACAAGCAATTTATTGATCCGTCCAGCCATCAACATTGGCAGCCTGAGTGATGACTGAAAAATAGAGGGATTTGTCAGAATATTTTTAGCGCGTTTTCGATCCATCACAACCAGGATGCACACTTGTGTCCATTGTTCAATTCTCTCTCTACATGTTGTTTCATGTGACACTGTTAACCCCACAAGTTACTGTGTTACTCAATTGTTATGGCGTACTTACGGTTGACACACAATCACTCACCCCTCAGTCTGACCCCAGCTTCACACACAGAATATACAAAACATTTCTTACCTCCATTGTTTCTCATGGGAGCAGACGGACGAAGAAGCAATTTTCACTAAATTGGCGCCAATACTTTTATGGCCTGACGGAACTCGTCACGTGTGACGTTCTCGTCAAAATAAGACGTCATCCTATTCCAGCAGTTGACCAAGACTAACACACACAAAAAAAACCCAAAAAAACCGACCTTATGCCATCGCGTGAATACTACGTGGGGTGTTCTGTTGGTAGATCTCTCTCTCTCTCTCTCTCTCTCTCTCTCTCTCTCTCTCTCTCTCTCTCTCTCTCTCTCTCTCTCTCTCTATCTCTCTCTCTCTCTCTCTTCTCTCTCTCTCTCTCTCTCTCTCTCTCTCTCTTTATTTTTTTTTTTTTACGGAAAAAGTGGTCGGGCGGTCGCCCTACATGCCCTACCGGGTGCTACGTCCCTGCAATATGGAGCTATTGCAATCGTTGTAAGAAAAAAAATAAATAAATAAAAAAATGACAAAAAACTCTTGCAGATATTTCTCTGGCTTCTGCCAGTGTTTGTCCTGGTCCGTCGACTAGCTATCAAACACGCACACGATAGGTTAGACTAAAATGTTGAAGGAAAAAAACCCACTCATATTTAACTACTATTATCTAAGAAAACACCGCAAACATCCCCTGCAACGAAGACGTGCGAGGCATGAACGCATGGAAAAAGGAGGAAACAGAGAGAGAGAGAGAGAATAAGAGAGAGAGAGAGAGAGAGAGAGAGAGAGAGAGAGACAGAGAGAGGGAGAGAGAGAGAGAGGGGGGGCACATTTCAAGTACGACATTCTTCTTTCCGCCATGATTTATAAGGCATTTGGTAGCCCCTATCTTTTTTCTCTCTTAAACTAACCAATAAGGTATGGAGAGAGAGAGAGAGAGAGAGAGAGAGAGAGAGAGAGAGAGAGAGAGAGAGAGAGAGAGAGAGAGAGAGAGAGAGAAAGAAAGAAAGCGAGCGAGCGAGAGAGAGAATAAGAGACAGAGAGAGGAAGTGTTACCTATTGTCATATTGTTGTATACGGCCATATAGGCATCACAGGCGTGTACACTCCAGCTAGACAGTACGAAGATAACCCCCATCATCACAATCAGCAGGCTGCCCGGTCGCTCCGACATGACAGCTTTAAACACGAACATCCCGTCGATTTTCACCTGGAAGGACAAAAGGTAAGGTATGAATGAGTATGAGCATGACTGACCGACAGCGTTATCTCCCATATTTAACGTCAAAACACAAGCGGTAACACTTGTGCATTGCCATCCTTCAACACACTCTTTCTTTATATCCAACTCTCTCTCTCTCTCTCTCTCTCTCTCTCTCTCTCTCTCTCTCTCTCTCTCTCTCTCTCTCTCTCTCTCTCTCTCTCTCTCTCTCTGTCTCTCTCTCTCTCTCCTCTCTCTCTCTGTACCCCCTCCCACACAATTAGAATAGTCCCTCTCTGGGCGAGGGCTGGTTGAAAAGAAGCTCGTTTATATTGCTTATGCCACAACCCTCGTAAAATAAAATTTGATTTGATTTGATCTCTCTCTCTCTCTCTCTCTCTCTCTCTCTCTCTCTCTCTCTCTCTCTCTCTCCTCTCTCTCTCTGTACCCCCCTCCCACACAACCCGTCTTTGTCTCTCATCGTCTCCCCCCCTCCACCCCCTCTCTCTCTCTCTCTTCTGCTTTCGCACACATTATTTTCCAAAAAGGTAGACATACGTGTTTTTCTTTACTTCAAAAGGGGAAATTGGCAAGCACTACCGCAATGGTTCTTGTCCTATAACACATACAGGAAACTTCAATCTTTGCTTGGATACCGGCAACGATAGAATAACGAAGTGAAGTATGGTCATTGGTGCAGCTCCCCCAGCGCAAAACTGGTGAACCAAATGTGCATAGGAATGGCTGCACAGACCAGGGGCCGAGATCTTGTTGATTTTGCAAATGAAAGAGGTTGCGGATGAAGTTACGAACACGTAAAGCTTACGTATTATTTTTATAGATTCGCAAATGCCGAACTTGGTGGTCACGACGCATACTTAGTTGTTCGTTTTTCGTTGTGTTGCGGTCTTGCACGAGAAAAACCGGAAACTTTCAGGCATTAAATGATGAAGTGTAACGAAAAGAAGATTCTCTATTCATTCGAACTTGTAAAACCCTAAAATATAAGCTCAGTGTCCTACATTATCTCTCTCCATGAACAGTCCGCTATATAGGCCTACTTAGTTTTAACTGCAGAGATAAATTATTTTCGAAAAGAGGTGTAAATAGCCTTGTTTCTCCGACACGCGTGTACAAGACGGGGGAGTAGCTGTCGTAGAGTAACGATGCATACTCTGCACGCGTCATGACCAGCATGTTTTGAGGTTACGTTGTTCGTAGGCTCTGCGCATATGCGTACAGCCGCTAAATATTAGTCAAGACCTCGGCCCCAGGGCAAACTGTGCTTCCCGGTGTCCTATACGTACTAGAAGCCGAAAAAAAAAGTACTAGAAATTGTTTAAAAGGGGTCCTGTGATGCACTATATTTGAAAAGAGCGTGACCTAGGCGGACGCACTTAATTTCCGTTATCTTGCGTTCCGTCGAAACTGAAATAATCCTCTGCGAGTTTCCAAACAGAATTAACAAACACGTTGGATTTCGAAGACCGGAAAATGTTCTTTCCGACCGACGCGAATTTACAGAGTAAATTTAATCGATAATGACAATAACGCTTTTGTGAAGGTCTGAAAGACTTCCTGGTTTGGTGACCATTTAAAGTTCAAGGACCCCTTCAAAACTACAATAGGGTCCCGAATACCCCCAGATAGAGCATAATTATGTGGGGAGCCCTGTAGACTCTAACCTTGTTGAGCGCGCCAAGACTTTGCGTGGCGGTGTCGGTGACGAGACTGGAGTGGACGACGAAGAAGCGCGCCGCGATGTAGAGTCTGAGGAACATGAGGATGGACAGTACACTCTCCACCTGATGCAGTGACAGCTCATACACCTGACCCGGCAGTGGGTGAATGCTGCAGATGAAGAGTTCCAGCAGTATCTGGCACAAGAAAGCAAGTCAAGGTCACCCATCAGTCTGAAGGTCAAGGTCGGCAATCGGTGTTTGTGTCAGTGTTTTCTTGTCTCTGTGTCTTTCCTAACGTGTGTGTGTGTGTGTGTGGGGGGGGGTTTAACTTCTAAAAATCAATCACATATGAATGTTAGCGCATTTAGTGAAAAAGCCTTGCGTTCGTGTGAGTAGGCGCATGCGTATATGTGTGAATGTCTCATAGCTTTTAGAGCCGTCCCCACCCTGCATCACCGCCCCTCCTCTATTCCAAGAAATTCCATTCAAACAATCTTACACAACCAATCCAAGAGGGGCGCACGGCAAGCCCCCAGTGCTCAATGCCATCGTCAACCATGGACAGTTGTATCCTTGTCACGTGGTATGCAACGACAGCAATCAGTAGACACACAGTTGACACGGTCACTATCAGCTTGAAAGTGACGGAAACTATGTGCAACTTGGAGATTACACCCTGCAATGACAGCATTACATAATGATCAGGAGACTGCATAATTGTGTGATGTGATGCTGCGAATACAACTTGACAAATGATACGAGCATGTGCAGTCAGTCCCTCACTCACTCACTCAGCCAGTCAGTTACTCACTCTGCACCAGCAGAAACATCTCTCATGGCTAGTATACAGTCACCCGTCTTTGCCAACAATAAACCACACACTCGTTACCTACAGAAACAACGCAGCTTCTAGCAGCACGAAGAGCACACCTAGCACAGCAAGTATACAGTCACCCGTCCTTGCCAACAATAAAAATCGCTCGCGCTGGACCCGAGTACTCTTCAGACATCCACACACACACACACACACACACACACTCTCTCCCTCCCTCTCTCTCTTTCTTTCTTACACACACACACACACACACACACACACACACACACACACGAGTACAGACTCATGCACGCACACACACACACACACACACACACATACACACACACAAACACAAACACACACACACACACAAACAGTAACACTAACACATGTGCACAAAATGAACACACACACACACACACCGCGCGAGAGAAAAAGACTACAGGGAGGCATTGACGTCAAAGACTTTCGACCGTGACGTAATTACGTCACTATTCTTGGTTTACGGTACCATTCCGCGGCTTTGCTACGAGTATGCCATAGTCTTGGTTGGCCGAGACCTTGCACCGTTCTATGAGCCGAACCGCAGTTCTATCCCACCGCGAATTCCGCCCGCCGTTAAGAGTCGTTTTTGTGATTTATTTCGCATTTAGGTCCCAGGTAACATTATGAAGTTTTAATACGATCAATCGGACCTATTATCAAGTTAGTGTATCAACTTTTGAACAAACTGCGCCCAGTAGTTTCCCAGCAATAAGCTGTTAAGTCGAGACACACAGACAGACAGACAGACACACACACACACAATTAAAGTCTGCTGGACCCTAGTACTAGCGTACTCGGGAATAAACCACACACTGACAGCTTGGGTCCATCAGAATGTGCCTCCGTTGTATCGGGGTTTTTCTTTCAGTCAATTACTCAGCCCCTCTGCCAGTGACTTACTCACACTCATCAACTCACTCATTCGCTCCCTCAGTCTTTACCTGTAGAAATAACTCAGCTTCTAGCAACATAACGAGCACGCCTAGCATGGCCAGCAAGAAACCGACGTCCACCAGACAGCGGCTCCGCTCTATCAGTTGCTTCCTCCTGGACAAGCGGTAGCTGATGTTGTCCCATTTCTTGGTTCCCACGCCCGCGAACAAGTCCCATCCGCTGCACCCCAGTCCTTGACGTATAGCCTGTGGTGCAGAAAACACCGCAACCGTGTTTGTCGTCCTCATCAATTCCATAATTGTCGCCTACAATAACAACAACAACAACAACAACAACAACAGCAACAACAGCAACAATAACAACAACAACAACAGCGCCTGGTGGGTTAAGGGTGGAAATTTCTCCGATCTCCAAGGCCTGCTAGTGCCTTATCCCCTCTTCGTGTGTACACGCAAGAACAAGACCAAGTAGGCACGCAAAACATCATGTAATCCATGTCAGAATTCGTTGGGTTATAGAAACACGAAAATACCAATCATGCATCCCCCGAAAGCGACGTATGGTTGCCTAAATGGCGGGTGACAACGGTCATACACGTAGGAACCCACTCGTGCACAAAAAACCACGAGTGTACGTAGGAGTTTCTGCCAATGAACGCAGAGGAAGAAGACGAAGAAGAACAATAGGCACAACTTCGCAACTTTTAAATACGAGGAGAAAGTCAAGTCAATTGTCCAAGTTTTGCGTCAATTTTAAAGGGTGCCATGGCAACAACTGATGTATTTCAGTAATGACCCAGTGGATTGCTTTGAAACTTTCAAGATAGTATGCCTACCTACTAGTCGACGTACTTCGAGTAGGGGAAGGGCTCCTAATATGGACCGGCTCCTAATATGGATCACCTCCTGTTCTGACAAACTAACGGCGCTAGAATGTTTTATTCGCTGTATTCACCCTCTCTGGATAACTTGCACATGTCAAAACAGTTGCAGAAACACAAATCTCAAAACCGTTAGGCTTTTTCTCTTTTTTTCACTTTTGGCAGCGTTCACTCTAAATGTGCCGCCTAAAACGGACTCGTTTCTGTCCACAACCAAAGCTTTTATCACACAAACATTGCTATATATGACAACTAAGACCTCATTTGTTACATTTTAGCAGTGTTGACCCCGAGTTTCTACTGCAAACAAAAAATAATAGCAAAATCTCAAACTATGTGCGAGTCCCCTAATATGGACCACCTTCAACAAATCGAAGAAAATAAAAGCTAAAGGCTATTTTCATTAATTCATTAAGAAGCTTGCTGGAAATAACCTATAACTAGCCCTCGAGATTTACAAAAAATATAACAAAAAGTCTTCTTTTCGTGGAAGTTGATAATTTCACTTATTTTCACTCTGTTTTTGATAAGCTTCTTTATTTTCCTGGTGTGCTTCAAATAATGCTCTCATCAACCCGAAACAGATAAATCTAAAGCATATTTGAATTAGTCTGACTTGTACACTAAGTTGTATCATGTTATTTTGAAGTATAGGGGGCTTCTTACAGTGATTCGTGAAGGCCTCTTCACTGGTCCATATTAGGCGCCCAGGCTCCTAATAATTAATATGGACCATTTGGGATTTTTTCTGTATTTAATTTTTGCTGAATGTCTATCAAAGCTATTTCACTCTAATTAGACGGTTAACCTAAAAGAGAAGGACTACCAAACACAAAATGAAACTTCTTCGCAAGAAAACAGGCTAGTTATCAGCATAAAACAAAAAGTGGTCCTTATTAGGAGCCCTTCCCCTACAAGTTTGGATTGTTGCATGCGTCTGTGTAGGCAACGATATTTTAAAATAAATAAAAAATCAATCAATCAATCAATCAATCAATCAATAAATCAATAAGAACAAGTAATATCAGGATGACAGTTTACCTGATCAGCTTCCGAAGCAACTGTGAGATGGCCCACGATCTCACTTAATTTTTTAGCCCGCGGTGTGAGTTTTTCATTTGAGGATTTGTTCTGTATTACATTTGATGCAAGACTTAAACGAGAGGATTTCCTAGCTAATGCAAGACTTACATTTACACGAGAGTTTCTCATAGACAATGGTCTACGGAACGCCATTCGTTGTAAACTAGGCGTTGTCACTGAACTAGGCGTTGGCGCTCTAACCGGAATATCGATACCGATTGCATGTGACATTTTGTCATTTCTTTACGTGCACAAGTTAAAGCAGAGCCCTTTTCGATTTGTTACAAAGTACTAACTTTCAGTATCAGAAAACTGCAGCATACCACTGTGACATGTTACTGTTTTTAAACATCTTCAACTCAAAGACCAGCCAAACCAGTTTGTGGGCATGTGTTTACAATATGTGTTGAAGCGCACAAGCGGCAGCTGAACGCTTGCCGATTTGTTTCAAGTCATCACCTTTCTGAAAACTACAGGATACACCTGTGACTTGCTGCCATGTTTTAAAGTGAGCACGCAAATGCAGAAGGCTTTTCGTGTCGCTACAACGCGCTGCTTTTCAGAAAACTGCAGCATGTTGCCAGTGTTTCCAAGCGTGTAAGCGGAAGCAGAACGCTTTTCGGGTTGTTGAAAAGCATCGCCTTTTTAGAAAATTACCACATAAAACTGTGACATGTTGTCATATTTTGAACAACTTGAAGGGCACAAGCGGTAGAACTTCTAGAAGAGCGCTTTTCGAGGTTGTTACAAAGCATTGCCTTTCAGAAAACTACCACACATAACTGTGACATGTTGCCATGTTTGAAGTGCACGAGCGAAAGCAGAACGGTTTTCGAGTCGTTAAAAAGCATTGCCTTTCAGAAAAGCCACATTTGTTGTTCGAAATGTAACACGAATGGCGCAATGATCATCTTCTCCCTGCTTATTCATATTTATAAATGTTTATGTAAGTCGCACTCTGCCGCATGTTTTGACGCCCAAGCTCATAGCGTCATTCAGTGTGACGTCACTATTAATGTCTGTGGAATAAATAGTCTCGGTGACCCAAACCTTAGAGGGAATACATCTGTGTCTCGGTGCGTCTGATGACCGGGCTACGAGTTCTGGATATAATACGAGCGTCGTTCACAAGAAATAACGGGTTTAGGTGTGACGAAAAAAAGAACAGGGCCTGAGTACGGTGATAAATACAAGACTTATTTTACAACCATTTGAAAAATACATACATCCCCCGTGGCTGCCCGCATAACGAACTCGTTTTTCTCGTGTTTTATACTTGCCAGTGTTACAGCATTGAGCAGAGTCCGTCCCGCACTTTGCTTTGTGTACATCACGTGGCCACCCAAACACCCGCACAACGCAACATTTTCACGAGAAAAACACGTTTATTTGTTTGCTTTGTCTGTATTACACATTTCTATTTACACTTACCACTGACACACCACATTGTTGGCCTATACTTTAGTTTGCAAGTGAATCGTTATCATACAAAATAACGTTATCACGAGACGAACAGAGATCTCAGAGATCGTCTGCTTCTCAACTGTTTCGCGCAAATCGTGTAATATCTATTTTTGCGGAAACCTCCCGAAGAAATGCAATCTCAGCGGCTTCCACCTGCAACATAGTCGTGCTTATTTGGAATGTGACGTGCTGTACTTCGTCAGTCACACCTATCTCGAAAACTAAGCGTCGCACAGAACCAGCGCCCTTCCATTATCTGTTTATTTGTCAGTCAAAGGACTCTCGTTTCATGATGCCGACAGTCACTCATCTCACATCCAGTGTCTGTCTTTCTATCTGCCTGCCTGCCTGTTCACTACAAACCTTATTTCGAGATTTTCACATGGCGATCAACATTGGTGTTGATAATCAAGGGACCTCAAAACGAATCTGGCAAAATAAAGACATTTAAAAAAAAACTGTAAAAAATAATCACGAAAAACGGGGATCTCGGCAACACCAACCACAGGCGGAAGGTATCGTCCACTGGACTACTAATATCACAGAAAGACTACAAGGTACGTCACTCACCTTCGAGTCTTCTGTGTTCTTGGAGTCGCTTCCTGGGGAAAAATATTGTTCAAGACGGTTTGCCTCTTCCTACAGTCTGTGTAAGGTCAAATAAATACAGTTGCATGATTGTTTGAGCTATATGCACCTTTGGTCTAAAACATAGCCTATGTAAATATTGTGAAGCAAAGGGAAGCTACCCCCGGGAGTTTTCACTTTCGGTATTAGTGAAGAACCGTTTGCCACTTCATTCAAAATGAGGAAAACGTTTCAGTCGACCAATGAAAATAATCATCGAATATCCTGTTATTAACCAATGAGCGCTGGTATGCATATTCGGTGCGGATGCATAATTAGCCGCCAAGTGGATATTAGCGGCTCGCAAACGAAGATTCGTCCAAATGATGGTTAAAAACAACCTGCAGCGAACGGAAGCTGAAAACTAAAGGTGCATATAGTTCAAACAATCATTCAACTGTATTTATTTGACCTTACACAGACTGTAGGAAGAGGCAAACCGTCTTGAACAGTATTTTCCCCCAGGAAGCGACTCCAAGAACACAGAAGACTCGAAGGTGAGTGACGTACCTTTCAGTCTTTCTGTGATATTAGTAGTCCAGTGGACGATACCTTCCGCCTGTGCACCAACCTTGCCTGTGCCAACCTCACGGCTGTCCTGACGTTGGTAGGACATGTTGCCACTCGGCAACCAGTTACCGGCAGCGTTCCCCTCAGTAGTATCCCGGTTGTCGGTCGTGTACGAAGAGTTGTCTGTTCCTGAGTAGCTACGGAACCGCCCCTGAGCAGCGCCCACCAGCGGAATGCCTGGATCCTCTACTAGGCTGCTATTCTGCAAACGGAGGAAACAGAACAAGAAGTAAAAACAATTACCACACAAAGCTAAAGTGGTCGTAACAAGATGAGAAGGGGTGGGGTGGGTTTGGGTAGTTGGGGGAAGGGGGGGGGGAAGCCGAGAGGATGAGCGTGGCAGAACAACAACAACAACAGCAGCGGCAGCAAAAACAACAAGTCGCGTAAGGTGAAATTACTACATTTAGTCAAGCTGTGGAACTCACAGAGTGAAACTGAACGCACTGCCTTTTTTCACAATGACCGTAGTCCGCCGCTCGTGCAAAACGCAATGAAAGTGACGAGCCTGTTTAGCGCAGAAGTGGTTTCGCTGTGCTGCATAGCACGCTTTTCTGTACCTCTCTTCGTTTTAACTGTCTGAGCGTGTTTTTAATCCAAACATATCATATCTATATGTTTTTGGAATCAGGAACCGACAAGGAATAAGATGAAATTGTTTTTAAATCGATTTTGGAAATTTGATTTTGATCATAATTTTTATATTTTTAATTTTGAGAGCTTGTTTTTAATCCGAATATAACATATTTATATGTTTTTGGAATCAGAAAATAATGAAGAATAAGATGAACGTAAATTTGGATCGTTTTATAAAAAAAAATTTAATTACAATTTTCTGATTTTTAATGACCAAAGTCATTAATTAATTTTTAAGCCACCAAGCTGAAATGCAATACCGAAGTCCGGCCTTTGTCGAAGATTGCTTGGCCAAAATTTTAATCAATTTGATTGAAAAATGAGGGTGTGACAGTGCCGCCTCAACTTTTACAAAAAGCCGGATATGACGTCATCAAAGACATTTATCGAAAAAATGAAAAAAACGTCCGGGGATATCATACCCAGGAACTCTCATGTAAAATTTCATAAAGATCGGTCCAGTAGTTTAGTCTGAATCGCTCTACACACACACACAGACACACACACACACAGACAGACACACATACACACATACACGCATACACAAACACACACATACACACACACACACACACACACACACGCACAGACACACGTACACCACGACCCTCGTCTCGATTCCCCCTCTATGTTAAAACATTTTGTCAAAACTTGACTAAATGTAAAAATGGATTGAGAATAGCCTTTTTTTTAATTTTTTTTTTTTTAATGGTAATCACAGTTAGAAAAGATCTCATAAACGTCATTGAAAATAACAACGGAGATAAACATTCGAACGTGCAGACCACAGTTCCACAAACGATTCAGATTCATAAGTAGATCTTCCAAGCACTGCGTCCAAAGAACCTCCATCAAAATACGCAACCTACACAAATCCAAAGCAAGCACATGCATTCTGACTTGCCGCGTGCACTTATGTATCGAAATTTAAACCCAGGTTTGCTTTATTTTTGCGGGTAGAAATCTCACACACACACCATGTTTTTAACACGAAAGCATCATGCAGTCCGCATCATCTATAGAACCGAAGATTCCTCACGTATCATAGTTAGATTTTCGTCAGGAAGTGCACCAAATAACACTTGTTCATTACGAAGTGAGTGTTCAGTACGGGTTCTGTATAGAATTGAAGCTGTATCAGCAGGCTGCAACACCTATGTACACACACAACGCACACAAACACACCTAATGGCAACATTGAAAGCAAAGAGAAAAACTGTTTATGCGCCATATGCTGTACTCCGAAGTTGATTTTCTATAATTCATACAGGCTCCGAATGAACAGAGAGTAAAGTTGTTGTTTCCAATTGTATACGTGTTACGGCCAGTCCATGAAATTTGTAATTAAGCGAATAAACATGTTCTGGAAATAACTCTAGAATTAAAAAAAATAAAACAAGAAAGGCTAGTTAATGGAACGTTTAATTTTTGACAAAACAAGACATTCACAAGTAGGGGAAGGGCCCTTAATATGGACCACTTTTTGTTTATTGCTGATAACTAGCTTGTTTTCTTGCGAAGAAGTTTCATTTTGTGGTTGGTAGTCCTTCTCTCTTAGTTTAACAGTTAGGCCTAATTAGAGTGAAATAGCTTTGATAGACCTTCAGCAAAAATTAAATACAGAAAAAATCACAAGTGGTCCATATTAGGAGCCTGGGCGCCCAATTAGGACCAGTGAAGCGGCCTTCACGAATCACTGTAAAAAGCCCCCTATACTTCAAAATAACATGATACAACTTAGTGTACAAGTCAGACTTACTCAAATATGCTTTAGATTTAGCTGTTTCGGGTTGATGAGAGCATTATTTGAAGCACATCAGGAAACTGAAGAAGCTTATCAAAAACAGAGTGAAAATAAGTGAAATTATCAACTTCCAAAAAAAAAAAGACTATTTGTTATATTTTTTGTAAATCTCGAGGGCTAGTTATAGGTTATTTTCAGCAAGCTCCTTAATGAATTAATTAAAATTGCCTTTAGTTTTTATTTTCTTCGATTTGTTGAAGTTGGTTCATATTAGGGGACTCGCACATACTTTGAGATTTTGCTATTATTTTTTTTTTTGCAGTAGAAACTCGGGGTCAACACTGTTAAAATGTAACAAATACTGTCTTAGCTGTCATATATAGCCATTTTTGTGTTATGAAAGCTTTGGCTGTGGACAGAAACGAGTCCGTTTTAGGCGGCAAATTTCGAGTGAACGCTGCCAAAAGTGAAAAAAAGCGAAAAAGCCTAACGGTTTTGAGGTTTGTGTTTCTGTTTTGACATGTGCAACTTATCCAGAGAGGGTGAATAAAGCGAATGAAATTGTTTTGAGCGCTCTAGCGCCGTTAGTTTGTCAGAACAGGAGGTGGTCAATATTAGGAGCCGGTCCATATTAGGAGCCTTTCCCTGACACTATGTCTTTATTGCGGACAGACAGGCAAATAATTATGAGACACATGAAACAGATGAGAGACAGACATGGCTTCGTTTGCTTTGAATGCAATCTATGGCAAAGAGATCATTTGCTTCATTTGTCTCATAATTATTTTTCTGTCTATCTAAAATAAGACCATGGGGTCGACGTACTTGTGAATGTCTGTGAAAATTACACGTTCCAAGAACTAATTACCTGTCTTGGTTTTTTTTATTCTGGGTTTTAGAACGTTTTAGCAGTCAATTTCCTTTGGGATTTCGGAAATAACTCTGTCGGTTTTTTGTTCATGGGCGGTGGAAGAGTTGTATTCCTTGAACTTGAGGCACGCTGGGCAATCAACAGTTCATTTTAAACAACCAATGGAGACACGCTGTTGGCGTCACAGTGAATAATGAGCTTCGAACTAATGAGTTTTAGTAAGAAAATAGACGATGTTCTGAAATAACTCTGTCGGGTTTGTATTGATTGTGAACAAGTGAATAATTTTGCTTTTCCTGAGGCAAGCGTTCGACACGTGCTCTTTTCCCACGTGTTTCTGACACATCCCTAGCTAGTGACTGGCCTATACTATCACGTGGGACAGTTAGACTCAATACAACTCATACAAACCCGACATAGTTATTTCCGAACATTGTCTATGGCGGTGTATGCAGCGCCCTCTTGATATGATGCCTATCCACCAACAGTCTGTGTGAGCGCAGTCTGATGCGTTTGTCACAAATATCGTTCCGTAAGGGAGGCTTGCAAAGGGGTCAAAGGATGTAGCTTGCTGTTCTCAGTGTTGCAAAATCGGTTTGCCATTCATAATCAATCAATGACGCTTATATCGCGCATATTCCGTGGGTACAGTTCTAGGCGCTCTGCAGTGATGCCGTGTGAGATGAAATTTTATACGGCCAGTAGATTGCAGCCATGTCGGCGCATATTTACCTTTCACGGCCTTATTCCAAGTCACACGGGTGGTAGACAATTATTAACTGTGCCTAAGCAATTTTGCCAGGAAAGACCCTTTTGTCAATCGTGGGATCTTTAACGTGCAAACCCAATGTAGTATACACGGGGGGTGGTTCGGACACCGAAGAGAGTCTGCACACAAAGTTGACTCTGTGAAATAAATTTCCGCCGAACCTGGGATCGAACTCGCGCTGACAGCGGCCAACTGAATACAAATCCAGCGCGCTACCAACTGAGCTATATCCCCGCCCCGGCATTCGCGACGAGTGCTCAGCCCTGCAATTGTTTCTCCTTAATGCTTTGCACATTTCACGTATTTTCGAATTCCTTAGAGTGACTGGTACATACCGCGCGCTTTCTGATAAACGGAAACACCGCTACAATGCACCATCTTCCCCGTGCAAAAGTAACACCAACAGACAAAATAGTGCACATCAAACCTTTGGCCTACTACATGCTACTCATAAACCATCAGCAGTATGCAAAGTATAGTAAATCCATAAGAATATAAATGTATGCCTACCTGGCAGGCTAGAGATGTTGGTCACAAACGGTGTTTGTGGTATACGTACAAAGGCAGATTCAGATCCGTCAGACCCATACCTTTTTAATATCCAAAACGACCACTGTCTTGCGCCTATGACCCTTACCAAACTACCGTGCTGTGTATTGGAATGTGTGGTTGAGTACACTGCGTTTAGGCGCGCATACACACATGCACATGCCTTCTGTTGAAGAACATGTATAGCAACACGCCAGCGGCTTTCAGATAGCGCGTCACATTCTAAAGTTCATGAAATTGTTTAGTGAGTGATATCGATTTAAAGACACATTCCTTCCCCTGGAAACGATTCGGCTCACCATGTCTTCTTCTTTTTCTTCTTCTGCGTTCGTGGGCTTAAACTCCCACGTACACTCGTGTTTTTGCACGAGTGGAATTTTACGTGTATGACCGTTTTTACCCCGCCATTAAGGCAGCCATACGCCGCTTTCGGAGGGGGCTCACCATGTCATAACTGGAAACAATATTCGGCTAACCATGTCATAACTGGAAACAATTAGGCTCACCATGTCATAACTGGAAACAATTAGGCTCACCATTTCATAACTGAAAACAATTAGGCTCATCGTGCCATAACTGGAAACAATATTCGGCTCACCATGTCATAACTGGAAACAATATTCGGCTAACCATGTCATAACTGGAAACAATTCGGCTCACCATGTCATAACTGGAAACAATTCGGCTCACCATGCCATAACTGAAAACAATTTGGCTCACCATGTCATAACTGGAAACGATTCGGCTCACCATGCCATAACTGGAAACGATTCGGCTCACCCTGTCATAATTGGAAACAATTCGGCTCACCATGCCATAACTGGAAACAATTCGGCTCACCATGCCATAACTGGAAACAATTCGGCTCACCATGCCAAAACTTGAAACAATTAGGCTCACCATGTCATAACTGGAGACGATTCGTCTCACCATGTCATAACTTGAAACAATTAGGCTCACCATGTCATAACGGGAAACATTTCGGCTCACCATGCCATAACTGGGGAAAAAAGAGGCTCACCATGTCATAACTGCACACGATTGGGCTCACCATGTCACAACTGGAGACGATTCGGCTCACCATGCCATAACTGGAAACAATTCGGCTCACCATGTCATAACTGGAAACAATTAAGCTCACCATGTCATAACTGGAGACGATTCGTCTCCCCATGCCATAACTGGAAACAATTTGGCTCACCATGTCATAACTGGAGACGATTCGGCTCACCATGTCATAACTGGAAACAATTCGGCTCACCATGCCATAACTGGAAACGATTCGGCTCACCATGCCATAACTGGAAACGAGTCGGCTCACCATGTCATAACTGGAGATGATTCGGCTCACCATGCCATAACTGGAAACAATTCGGCTCACCATTTCGTAACTGGCTAGGTTTAAACACGGGATAAGACCATTTTTCTACTTGGACACATTCCAAAAACAAACAGACTGGATCCTTTTTGTGCAAAGCAGGAAGTATCTGATGAATGATCAGTGTCAATCTGCGAAAATGATTCAGAAACAAAGCTCCCACGATGCACGGGAAGCAGGACAGAGTAACTAGGGACATCCAGATTCAACCTTCGTCAGACGAACATTCGTCGGTGGTGGGGATTTCCTCTCTATTTTTAACTTTGTGCCTCAATGCGCATGCGCTTGGTTTTTGGCGCTCACCACTGCTTGCCGAAGATCGGGATCTGCGTGGTGAAAAAGGCATGTTTGACGAACCTCAATCAGCAATCTTCGTGAGTACTTTTAGTCCTTTTCATAATGTTAAAAATATGTTTTATGTGCGCAGTGTTAAAGTTTAATATCTTTACGACGCTTCTGTGGACTGTGCATCTGTAAACTGTTCATTTTGGAGGCGTAGTGCATGAACACGGATACCCACACACAACTCAGAACTTGAGTCGACGGGCGACATATCCTGCCAATTATCTCCCTTGATCTCTCTTGCACAAGACACTTGTTTCCACTAGACCTATTTGTTTTAGAGTTGGGAGATTTTACAGGAATGAATCTAAAAATCTAAAAAAAATTCAGTGTTGCTTGTGTACCCAGCATATTCAGATGTCTGGAATATTCCGATAAAAAAGACTCGTCATATATAACACTACTCGTCATCAC
>NC_090245.1:38774060-38784060 GCF_037325665.1 Littorina saxatilis | reverse complement strand
TTTGTTTTGGCCTTATTCTATTAAGAGAAAAGAAGAGTTAATTTGCACAAAACTAGGGACCAGAGCAATTTGTCAAGCCAACCTGTTCCACACGTTAATTGTTGTCAGTGTAATGTAGGTCAGTTAAGTGATGAGACTCGATTGTTGCTAGGCTCTGCAATGTAAAAGTAATCAAATATTGTTTGGTTTATAATTAAAGATAACAGGTGGTCATGAGAGACAAAGAGAGAGAGGGAGAGAGAGAGAGAGAGAGAGAGAGAGAGAGAGAGAGAGAGAGAGAGAGAGAGAGAGAGAGAAAGAAAGAGAGAGAGAAAAGAGAGAGAGAGAGAGAGAGAGAGAGAGAGAGGGAAATAGAGGTGGCGGCTTGTCAATGTCGGCAGCTACGGCTGAGTGGAATCGAATTATAATCGCCAAAACTGAACCATAAACGGTCTCCAAATGTAGTGCTTAACAAAAGAATAAACCAGAAAGACAAGTTTTCCCATGTGACATTATAGGCCAATCACTGTAGCGAGCGGCTTGTCTCCACACGTGGTTGGCAACAAGCCTCTCGCTGGTGATTGGCCTATAATGTCACGTGGGAACGTGTAGTGCCTCAGTGTTTCCAAGAAAAACAACTTGTTCACAACCAATTCAAATGCAACCGAGCTATTTCCGGAATTCGTCTATTGGACATGTGGCAAAACTTAGCCTGAACGGTATTATAATGCATTAATTTTGCAGACGCACATAGTTAAGTTTCAGCTCCAAAATTTTATTAGCTAAAAATTGCAACTCACCGCAGACACTGTTGACATTCTGTACGTGTCCAAGTGGAAAGATACCCAATATCATTCTAATGCACAAGCTTGGGCAGATCTACGGTGATTACAAAAATGATTTCCATGGGAAGGCAGGTAGCTTTAAGTGAGAGCTATGGGTGGCCAGTCTCCCGACACCTCACACTACAACAAGAAGCAATGAACTAACAAGCGACTTTTATTCCCAGGTGCCAGAATCTCCCACATACCTCTCATTCGCTTTAGTCTTACACGTACAGCACTTGGCTTATGTTCCCTTGTTCGATGTTCGTATGGATACATTGATATGCTTCTGCGGCGCCATTCAATGGCCTCATTATCCCATTATCTGGTTAATTGGATAATAACAATATGCGTGACGCATTGCACATAAAGGCACTGGCACATGTTCAGCGTCGTGTTCAGTTTCAGGGTTGGAGCCAATGCATCGCCAGTGATGTATCGGTTAATGCTTAAGGGTAGATTATACCTGTGCAGTTTCAGCGGCACAGACGACGCACTGCATATTATTGATGCTGCAATAGGTATAATGACGAGTACTTGGCCTGTTTTCCTTTCACACAACGTGTAGCGGGCTGGGATAATCTGTCCTGCTGAAGTTACATAGGTGAGCGCCAGGCCTCGCGGGTGGGTGATAATTATTATTTTCTTCACGTCAGCAATACTTTGTATGGTGTAGTCATCAGCGCATGGTTTCACTTGTGATCTTTTAGCAGCATTGTTGGGAATTGGGTCAGTTATATAATTTAATGAATTTGATTCACTTCATTGTATCTTACACGTAGTTTAATTTAGATCAGTTTGGTTTGAATTTATCAATTCCATTCGACTTTCTTTATTAAAAGTCTTCATTAATTAAATTTATCAAACTAAATTAACTAAACTGTATGAATTGAATTGAATTGTATTGAATTGAATTAAATTGAATTGAATTGAATGAAATGAAATGAAATTGAATTAGATTAAATTTTGATAGAGAACGAATGACGGCCGTCAGCACCAAACGTAACTGAAGGAATGTAGACCCACTTTGTACAGAAATAAGCCAAGGAGAACGTTTTCTGTAGATGAGTAAATATCTTGTCAAGAAAAAAATAATAAAACCCAAAAAGAGAGGAAAAACTTTTTTATTTTCATGTTATCGAATTCTATTAGTATAAGTCCTTTGGGAATTATTTTTGTGATGAAACAGAAGTAGCCTGCTTCCCGTGGGAAATTTTTTAATCAGACAGCAAAAGTGCTGCTCGCAAATTGTTTTTGTTCTGACCGGGAGTTTTGTGTTTTCCTGTCCAGACCTTTCTTGGCATCTATTGATCATAGCTTAAAAAAGAACAAAGGGAGATACGGTGGGGATGCTGAGTTTAAAAGGAACCGTCTTCTATTACATGTTATCAACAAGGATGGACATATGTGAAGCAAACAAGTGCATGCATGTGCTTGCAGCCAAAAAAGCAACACCTCCTCTAAACTTTCTACCCACCCCCCAATCCCCTCCCCCCACCACCCCCCACCCACCCCACCCCAGCCTCCTCTGCCCTTTCACCCCTCAAAAACGTTTCGGACAACGGAATTATTTCAAGAAAAGAAAAAAAAGAAAAACTTGAATGTCCCTCTTCATTTCATGAAATTGTACAAAGGTTGACCGATACAGACATTCACAGCTAACACGGACAGAGAAACAGACAGGCAGACAGACACACAGAGAGATAAGACCATAAAACCCAAAAGAGGCAGTTAAAGACAAGACAAAACACAAAGAGACAAGACAAAACAACACAACACAAGGCAAGGGATTGCAAAGTAAAACAAGGCAAGACAAGACAAGACAAAAAGACAAGACAAGACAAAACAAGGCATAGCAAAGCAAGTCACGATAAGACATTACAAGACAAGACATTTACACAAGCAAAGAGTCAAGAACACATTTTACCTTTTTCCACCAATATTTACACAAAATATGTTGACTACTTTACAGAAAAAAATCAATAAAATAATTCTTAGTTTTAAACGCAAAATGTCCAAATGTGTTAAAGTCAGCCACTGGAGAGGGTGACTGGACGCACCTAATGTCTCCCACTTGCACTGCATAATTCTGCTTGTGATGCAAGGCTTCACGCTTACATAATAGTTTGCAGTACGCACTGAATTTAAGCGCACTTGTACGGTACATTTCGAAACCAAACTGAAAATGCTCCGGTACGAAAACAATAGAAAATGAAATGAAAAATATAGAAGAAAAAAAAAAGATTTCAAATAAAAACAAGGAGAAGACCACAGAAAAAGAGCATTAATAATTATATATAGCTGAATAAACAGACGGACAATGAGAAAGAGAGAATGAAACAGACAGAAACGTAAAGGCAGGCAAAAAGACAAGAAAAAGACGTAATGGTAATAATAACGATGGTATTGATGACTTTTTTTTAAAAAAATTTTAATGCCAACAAAACTGCCCGTCGCGATATAACCTTGAATGGTTGAAAACGACGTTAAACACCAAATAAAGAAATAAAGAAAGAAAGGAACAAAACTGCAGACATCTATGTAGCAAAACCTTCCTTCAAAAAACACACACCAAACGATGAAAGCAAAACCAACAAACAAAAACATCCCCTTTATGAATGAAACAAATCTGGATTTAGTCGTCCCTTTTCTTGCCAAATCACCGCAGTGAAAAAACCTTGATAACCGACACATAAAAGATAATGGAAATAAAAACTATCAATAATAAAAAAAAATAAAAATAAAAGAAATCGGAACTAAGTCCTACTTACCCCATCGTTCAACTCCTTTGCTGCTCGTCCCGACATCCTGCTTCGTTAAAGTTCGTCAGATTTCACAATCGGTTTTAACTAGACCATAGGTTCCAGGAAAACTGTGCGCCAAGCTGTATTACCACAATTGCCTGTGGGCGGTCGAACCGATACAGTTTTGCCATGCAGTACAGGAAAGTATTCCTGGAGGTTATTGCTTGTTTGTGTCGATCTATGTTGCTCTGGACGAGACAACTGGGATTCAGGTCGAGAGGTGTGGTGGCCGAAGCCAAGAATCGGTCATTCGTCCTGGTCATTCGTTTCTTGTTTCCAGTTCCTGCTATTGTTGGCGGTGGTGATGGTGGTTGGGTTAGTGATGGTGTACTTGTTGTTGTTGACTTCAAATTACTTTGCAGTCATGGTTAGTCATCTTTCAGATATTTCTGAAACAGGTTCCTACCTTGGTGCTCTGAAACATTATTTTAGAACTATATACATGTTCTGAAACGAATAAACAAACAAACAAACAAATAATATATACAAAAATAAATAACTAAACAGTACAATAATGATCAATAAATGAATAAACTAATAACAAACAAACAAACAAACAAAAAAGAAAGTAAACAAACAAATAAACACTATATAATGATTATATAATACATCAAGGATTATGTTGAAAATGTAATTCATCAACAGTAAAATAAAATCAATTTCAACTCCTGACGAATTTTTCATTGGCTCTACTGACATTCTTAAAACGTTCATCAATTTATTTCCAACTTTGCATTATTTCAATTTAAGAAAGCAGGATAAAAACACGATCAATTTCAACTCCTGGCTTATTTCTCCTCGCCTCCACAAACCCACATCCTTTCACAGAAAACCCTCCCCAAACAAAACATCCATTCGTTGTTAACTCTACAAAATGTCAACTTAAAGGGATAATATCTAACAAGAAAACTGTCTCAAATCGCCCCAAGAGCTATACAGTTCAGGTTGGGGGTTGTAATTACTTGACCACACCAGGAATACCCTTAAAATAAACGTTTGAGCGCTCAGTTACTCAAATTGGAAACGGCTATATTTTAAGTAGGAATCCCAGAATGTAATTCTCATTGTGACACCTTTTTGCGCAAGTTATAATTTTCGCCCTACCTTTCGACCCTGAGTATATTTCATACGCGGCTATTCCCAGAGATACAGATTTGAAATTGAGCCGAGAGCTACAGACTTCGTTTTGGGAGTTGAATAGACGACAACACACACGAGCAAGGTCTTAGAATTAGTGTTTGAGCGTTCTAATTTTCAAATCTGAATGCTGTGTTTGGTAGTCATTGCAGACCGTGATATTCTCCAACGGACATTGTGTTTATTTCTGTTATGCGAATCGTTTTAGCCCTGTATGGTACGGAATTTACATGCCTACGCTAGGCTGTAGGTTTGACTTCCTAAATCCTACGGTCTTAACCTGCTTTGACGAATGGATATCTATGAAAACTAAATAAATAATGATGACGACCGGAAGTCCGGACTCCTGACAGGCGAGCTGGGCTGAGCAAACCGCTCGCTGATTCAAATTCATTTAATCATTTGGCAGAGTTTCGGAGCTGTTTTGAAGAATTCATTGCCGGTGTTTCTAAATAACAGTACAGCGAATGTCCCTTGAACTTGTTTAAGGTCCAAATCGTCAGAAAACTTTCCAAATGGCGTCTTCGTTGTACTATCGTTAAGAAAGGAGGATTAAAACACAATCAATATCTACTCCTGGCGTATTTCTCCTCGCCTTCACAACCCAAACCTCTTCCTTTCAACAAAAAGACCATCCATATGAATTATTTCAATTCAAGAAAGCCCAAGTAAATCTCGATCAATTTCAACTCTTGTCGTATTTCTCCACGCCTTTACTGGTCAACACACTCCCACAGTAAGAAGACCATCCCTTCCTTGCAAGCTTTGCAAGTCAAGAAACCAGAAGTAAAACACGATCAAATTCGACTCCTCGCTAATTTGTTCCTTACCGGTACAAGCTCGAGCACCATCTTTCACAACACAATTTGACCGTAGATTATAACATTTCGAGAAACCAGAAGTAAAATACGATCAATCTCAACTCCTGGCGTATTTCTCTTCGCCTTCACAAACAACTATTACAAAAAAGGCCAAACATTCATTGCTGACTCTACATAATTTTCAATTTGAGAAAGCAGAAGTAAACCACGATCAATTTCATGATAGCTGTATGTGAAAACCCATTAAGGCGACCTCACATTGGTCACCGCAAAAAGCTGTCGCCGTAATGATTATGATATGGGCGGCCTATATAAAATCGATTGGGATTACTACAAAATTCATTTCCACACTGCAGTCTGCAATACAACCGCCCGGATGATAAGATTTCCATGATGGCAACCGTTCAAAGCTGGCGCCCGTTTCGATCAGACTCACTTGACCCGAAGAAGTGTCAACGTGGCTTAATTTTCATTCAGGTGTTTAACGGAAAAAGTTAAGCAAGAAGTCATGTCACTTTCTTGCTTCTACGATGCAAAACACTCATTAAATGAAACAATGTTAATGAGATTGGGCCAGTTTCTTGCACTCAACTAACGGTTTTGTTCTCAAGGACCTATGGCTTACCTCCCTTTCCGTGTAAACAGTCACGACCACCATCGCAGATCTACCCTGGCTTTTACTTGGGATAGAAACACCCGTCCACTCGAACAGATACCCCAAATCAACGAACCTACTGCTTGCTATATACACACAGTGGGAATATTTGTTAATAAACTGATTTCGCGTATATTGACCCGAGTATAAATGAGGTGTAGCCTACGTGTTTTGGTGCCTCGAACAACAATAACAATGATGAATTAAAAACGGCAAGGTTGGTGAATCAAAAATGGCAAGATTGCTAAATCAAAAATGGCAAGATTGGTAAATCAAAAAAGGCAAGATTGGTAAATCAAAAAAGGCAAGATTGGTGAATTAAAAACGGAAAGATTGGTGAATTAAAAACAGCAAGGTTCACGCCGGAGGAAGGTGTACGCCCAATTTAGTGCATATCGCTCGCGCTGGTGACAAAATGAGGCAAGAAAAGGCGGATCGAAGGTAAATGCTCGCACAAAATGTGCTAAAACTCGTACATTGTGTTGTGTATATTGTCAACTTTAAGGTGGCAACTGCAGAAACCCTTTTTCTATCACATACGTGAACTCTTTCAATAGTATCCGCTTTGTACGTGAAGTTTGTGCTTACTTTTGTTACAATCTTATGTCAACCCCCCTAACATGGGGATATTTTACTTATTTTTCCTTATTTAAGCATTCGGATGCTGCTACAACAGTTCGAACAAGTTGAACAATATGTCTGTGGCACGTTGTGCCAATATTTTTGCCTGTGTAGCCATTTTTTGCGACTCATTTTGACTTCAAAAAGAGCGAGTGCAAAAAAGGTGGGTGTACGGTGCTAACCTATAGCCTCCTGTTCCCTTTTCCGGTCTGAAGGTGTACGGTTCTGTTCCCTTCTAAAGATGAATAACAGTTAAACACTATGGCCATGGTTTGTTCGTTCTTGAAAATATGGACTTTCGACATACTAGCAGGTAAGCGCAGATGAAAATTAAGGTGTAAGAGCACCTTAGTGAAGCTTTGCTAATGGATAGCAGGTGGGGGTTTTGTTCAAATGGACGTGTCTGCGGTTACGTTGGCTATTTTTTTGGACGTCAGTACTGTTGAAGAAGTTGAAACAACACAAGTGCCCACGGCATCTCCGAGCACGACGATTGCACAACCCGGACCTCTGCGGACCTCGACGCCAGCAACAAAGAAGCCCGTCACAGTCAGTAGTTTGCCCTGAATGCGGAAACAACATTCACATCTCTGGTGACATTAAAGGCACAGTAAGCCTCCCGTAAACCATCACAGATACGGTCAGGCTTTTACACACAGTACAAACACCCTTTCATTTCAACACTCACCGATTGAGAACATCCTAGGTGCCCTCCGTAAAGAGCGAACAATTTTCAAAGAATTTATTTTTGCGTGGTTTATCTTACCCCTGAGCCATCGTGAACCCGTGTGATCCAGTTTCCCTTTTTCACAATGTAGTCGTCAGTTAGTTATTTGAATGCGACTCGATGTGAGCTTATTTACAATAGCACGTTTTTATGCACGAAACAAACGGCTGTGGTTCACAAGAACTCTAGCGATGGCTTTTGACTGTTGAGAGGAACGGCGATATGATAAACCGTCGTCTGCTACGACCCTTGCGTGACCCTGCTTCCGGGCTTTTCTTTTTTCAAACTTTCACAACTTCGAATTGTACTGATCTTGTCTTGATGAAAAAAGAATTCTTTTATGATTAAAGAATGTTTGTGTAACAAGCTGTCAATTTATTATTTAGATTTTAAAAGTTAGGTCTAGCGCAAAAACGCACCACGGTCCAAAAACATTTTGATAATCATCGATTCACGGCTATCGCCAGTTTACATCGATAGAATGAGACCCGAAGGGCAGTAACTCATGTTTGACCTGAGTTTAGGATGGGTCCAAAAAATGTTCGAGACAATCTGCAAAATTAATTCTTTAAAAATTGCTCGCTCTTTACGTAGGGCACCTAGGATGTTCCCGTTTGGTGAGCGTTCAAATGGAAAGGTGTTTGTACTGTGTGTAAAAGCCTGACAGTATCTTTGATGGTTTACGGGAGGCTTACTGTCCGGGCGTGATTTCCGGTATCATAACAGCCGTCCAGCACCAAAACGAGGCGCCATTGTTGTAGAAGACCAAGTCCACGAAAATGAATTCTTTGAAAATTTCTCACGCTCGACAGAAAGCAGCCGGGATGTTCCCGTTCGGTGAGCGTTCAAATGGAAGTATGCGTGTACTGTATGTAGACGATCGGGGAGCTCTGTGATGGTTTACGGGAGGCTTACTGTGCCTTTAAGGGTTCATCGTCGAATCAAATTTCCTCAAGAAAAAAACTGTGCCCTTTCTATGTCCCTTATGCCAGAAGCGTTTTTTAAATTGTATCAATCAACATGACTGACTATCAATCACACATTATTCATTTTGTCGCTGGCATCTGTGTTAGTATGCCAAAAAAATATGTCAGGACATTCACAATCACAAAGCGTATTTACAAGCATGGTTGTGAAATATATAATGCTAAAATGGTATAAATGCGAAGGAATGTGTATATATACATTATGTTTTATGAGACCGTTATTAGATTTATTTGTAATTTAACCCCCCAAACATGTATTTAATGCAGCAACATGGAAGAAATTGCTGCGAGACCGAGTGGCGATATGCATTAAAACGGGCGTACACCTTCTTCCGGCTTGAGGTTGGTGAATTAAAAACGGCAAGATTGCTGAATTAAAAACGGCAAGATTTGGTGAATTAAAAACGGCGATATTTTGTTTGTGGCGTTGTTTGATGTCCATGAAGAGACACAGCACACAATAAACGCCCTTAGAGTTACGGCTGCCAATAGGTAAGTACAAACATCGCTAAATTAATCAAAACAGCCCCAGCTGCTGCAGCTACCTTCTTACCTCTCTTTCTTGTCCTTCGGCAACATTAACTCTGACAACACTTTTGAACCACCTCAAAGTCGCCTCAAAGCATGTCATCTCCGTACTGCCCTCAAATGTGTGGCTTTGAACAAGTAAGTAAAACATTGCGAAATAATTTATTTATTTTCAGCTGCTGCAGTTTTACCTTTGCACTCCTACGACAACCGAACTCTGACACCACTTTCTAAATCGCCTGAAGTTGTTGCTACACGCGCTCGACACGTGGAAATATTGCATCAGCGCCTGGGCAGAAAGGGGGCCCGGTTGCTCAGTTGGTAGAGCACTACACTTGTGATCGGAAGGACGCAGGTTCGAATTCGGGCCGGGACGGACACGGGTCAACTTTCTGTGCAGACCCAGAGACGGAAGCCATGTCCCACCCCTGTGTCACCACAATGGCACGTAACAGACCTCGGTCATTCTGGCTGATACCACCTAAACACGCACACACTTGTGTATCTCGTTAAAAGCCGTGAGGGCGTAAAACTCTAATCATATAACCCATATCTTGTCCTTAAGAGGCGAAATATTTAGCCTGTAGGACATAAAGCATTCTCTCTTTCCTTTTTTTGGATGAGAAAGAACCGCGAGTTGCCTCTTCTTTTGAATGCTGCGTCAACGAAGATCATTTCGTCTTTTCAACAGCGGTAGGCTAAATCGCCAGTCCAGGTGGACAGAGGAGATCCGTAAAGGCTCTTCATCTTCTCTTCTTCTTCTTCGTTCATGGGCTCAAACTCCCATGACTTATGCGTGTATGGCCGTTTTTATCCCGCCATTTAGGCAGCCATACGCCACTTTCAGGGGAAGCATGCTGGATATTTCTGTGTTTCTCTGACCCACCGAACTCTGGCGTCTTATCCATTAGGCTATTG
>NC_090245.1:38761560-38769060 GCF_037325665.1 Littorina saxatilis | reverse complement strand
TGCATTTTTTCCTCTTTTGTGTGTGTGTGTGTGTGTGTGTGTGTGTAAAAATTGTATCTTGTCTGTCTTGCGTTCTCGTAAGGGTATAAGTGATTCTATGACCTTGACATAACGTGAAATAACAATTCCTATCTAGATGTACATATTTATAACCATACTTAATATAAGCTTAGCTTGTTGTGTGGCCACAAATGTTTATATCGTATATACATGCCACCCTGTATTTCATTAATAAAATCTTGTTTAAACCAAAAGATAAGTGGGTGTTGCCATCAAATGTAACCCCACTGTCAATGGTGGATTTCTCGCTAATTTGCTATCTAATTTGTGTCACGTACATGCTTTTCATGAAGGGATTTGGAACCCCTGGGTAGCGTGCCATGCAGAAAAGTGGGAAACGCTTTGTAGCCAAGTTGTGAGGTGTTCGGGTTGTCTCAAACCATCGTAACAGTCCTTGTAGCTGTCCGGTTTAAATTATGACCGAATTGTTGACAGATGTTGAGATCATCCAACATTTTAGCTCACACACGAAACACATCGGGTGAACATCAAAGGCCCAGTCCTTCCCATCAACACGTTTCGGTTCACTATCTCAGATCTGAACTGGTTTTTACATCAGACAAGACCATCCTTACACTAGCCTGGTCACATAGGCTACCACAACATCCACAACGTACCTGACTGCTTTCTGCGTGTGCAAAGTGAGACTTGGTTTCCGCAACTGACACTTTTGCCAATCAGCAAAATTAATTCATAAAAAAAATCCCGCTCTGCAAAGGATCGAAGCGGTCAAGATGTTAATTTTGGTAAGTGTCCCAGTGAATGGATGGTCTTATTCAGTGTAAAAAGCTTGGCGAGACCTGAGAAAGTTGATCGAACTTGTTTTCAAGGGATCGAAGGACTCAATCAATCAATCAATGAGTCTTATATCGCGCATATTCCGTGGGTACAGTTCTAGGCGCTCTGCAGTGATGCCGTGTAGATTGCAGCCATTCCGGCGCATATTTACCTTTCACGGCCTATTATTCCAAGTCACACGGGTATAGGTAGACAATTATTAACTGTGCCTAAGCAATTTTGCCAGGAAAGACCCTTTTGTCAATCGTGGGATCTTTAACGTGCACACCCAATGTAGTGTACACGGGGGGAGGTTCGGACACCGAAGAGAGTCTGCACACAAAGTTGACTCTGTGAAATAAATTTCCGCCGAACCTGGGATCGAACTCACGCTGACAGCGGCCAACTGAATACAAATCCAGCGCGCTACCGACTGAGCTATATCCCCGCCTTCCATATACATGCACCTCCAATACCAAAGTCAGTCAGTACAACACTCATGGTGCAAATCAGTTATGACATGAAGTACCTCTTTGACAAGGTGAATGGCTCCACGCATCACTAGTTTGAAAATTACGAGCCACATCAATTCTGAATATTCGAAAGCAATAACTTTGATTTTTATTGAAGGTCGTAGAGTGTGCAATAAAGAGTACACCCCCCGCCCCCCTCCCTCTATTCCCTTCCCCCTCCTCAATATCCGTAAAGTGCTGTGGCAAGAATAACCGACGGTAGCAGGTGCATTTCGATGGAAAAACGGAATTTTCGAGGATTTATTTTCATTGATAGTCAGGAATAGCACAAAAAGTGCTTCGATTCCCGAAAAGATAAGATAAGAAAAGATGAGGTAAGTTAAAATTAGACAACTTGAAACTCCCATTCCCCTGTTTATGTCAATTCAAAATCAGAAAGACTGCTAACGTTGCAAAATGCATATTAAAAAAACCACAAGAATAATTATTTATTGGAACTTTCAACGTTTTTTTCCCCAAAACACAACCTTCAGAAGACAGAATTAAGCTTCATCGACGCAATGGTCTTTATATGTATAGTGGACAGACAAACAAACAATTAACATGAGACGAATGAAAGTTATCTGATAATTAATCAAATAAATGTTTGATACATGTTTTTTGTCCGATCAGTGGCATGGCGGTGTCCGATCAGTGGCATGGCGGTGTCCGATCAGTGGCATGGCGGTGGCGTCAGAGTCGAAAAAACTCAAAAAGACGAAAAAAATCGTTTCACGCAAATTGTTTCCATTATGCACATGTAACCGCGACAGAGCCGTCTCGGTCGACGGGTTTCGGTCAGCCAGGACTCATGCAGTCTTGATATTGCTATATGTGACCAGTCCCCCCCCCCCCCCACCCCTTTTTTTCTGTTGCGGATCGAATACAGTACCAGAGGATAAAGAGTTTTTCCTTCCTCAACTAAAACTAAACAAAATACAGACGGGCTCTGCATGTTCGTCATAGAATATAATCTGTCCTAGTAGCTTAATCGTTTCCCTATGTAATCACCGGACAGGCTGTTGTATGGCCCATTGGAATAAAGGACGAGATCATTTGATTTTGGAAGCTTAGCATACAAAAAGTATATCATACTCATGTAAACTAAATCAGCGCAAACGAAAAAAGAAAAAAAAGAAAAAAAAGAACAAATAAAGAAAAGAAAATCATGTTCAAATAAAACGACTTATCGGTCGTTGAAAGGGTGATATTAAGATATAAAAATACTCACATAAACTTAATCAACACAGGAGACGAAATAAAATACAAAAATAAAATAAACTTAGATTTAAATATAAAATGTTACTTGACCTTGAAAGCATAGTACATCAATAAGTATTATGCTCATAAACTAAATCAACGCAAAAAGCATTGCAAATGACACAAGACAAAATCAGATTCATCCCGATTACCGCCCCCCCCCCCTCCCCCTTCAGTTGTTTAATATATTTGATCGGTCGCATCGTGATAATTTGCAATCAATTATTTACAAAGACTAGATATTACGCCGCTGTGGTATATGAGTGACATTTATTGACGTACCCAAAGCACCGGAATAAGGAGCGCTGGTATACGTGGGTTTTATGCCCACATCAATCGACGAACGCGACTATACCCAATATTGACGGACTGTGTGATGATATCTTCTGCTATGGTCTGTTGAGACAGTGATATCAAAATCGAGACAGGAGGTCGAGATTTTGATATCACTGTCGAAACAGACCAATAGCAGAGATATCATCACACAGTCAGTCAATGTTAGATATATTGCTAATTCTCTGGACATTTTGCATTTACTGTAAAGAAATTACAAACGTATTTGTCTCAGTTTTGGCTGTTCCATATCCCTCCCTCTGATTATTATTTCTTTTTGTTCACTCTTTTCTTGTACTTTTCAGTATTTAAAAATGTCTTTTCTTTCAAAAAGTCTTTAGTCACTTGCTCAACTAAATTCTGGGATCATTACATTTTCATATATATTTGTTTGTTTTTAAATTCAGGTGTTTTTGTTTTTGAAGTGGGGAAGCAATAAAGAGGTCGTCGATATCAAAACTGATATCGACGGAAATGTCGTCGATATCACTTTTACAATGAGCTCAGTTTTGCCCAATTGACCAATGGAAATCCACGTAACATATGAAATAGCAATATTATTTATTACAGTCTATTGAAAACGGTCAGAAAGTCTGTACGCCATACAAATTTCAGCAAATCATTCGTTAAAACAGTTTCTTGTGAGTGAGTTAGTGAGTGAGTGAGTCAATTCGTTAAAACAGTTTCTTGTGAGTGAGTGAGTGAGTGAGTTAGTGAGTTAGTGAGTGAGTCAATTTGTTAAAACAGTTTCTTGTGAGTGAGTAAGTAAGTGAGCGAGTGTGTTGATTTGCTTGCTTATTTGTTCGTTAATTTGCATGTGAGGGTTTGGTGTTGAGTTTTTTAGTATGAGGTTTTGTTAAACCTATTCAAATTCCGTGTGTTTTCAATACACAACAATATAGGAAACATGTGATCGCTTTCATATCGACATCAATTCGCTACGTATTTTGAAACGTATTTACACGGGGGGGGGGGGGGGGGGCGGGGGGGGTGAGGGGGGGGGGAGAGAACAAGTAAAAGAATGTCATCAAAGGGCCCACAACAGGGATCCTTTCACATAAATAAAGTGAGGAATGAGGGTTGTTTGTCTGCTTCCAAAAGTGTGTGTTTGTTGGTTGGTTGGCCTGTTTGTTGGTTGGTTGGCCTGTTTGTTGGTTGGTTGGCCTGTTTGTTGGTTGGTTGGTCTGTTTGTGCTTTTGTACAAACTAGATACATCAGCAACAAAAAGCGAAAACAGAGTGGTTGACCGGCGATAGGTGTGAAAGATTAGGTGGACACAATTGAAGACTGAAATGAATGCAAACGTTTGGGCCGATATAGGGTATTTTTACTATACTTTAACTTTCTGCGTATACTATCATGCAAACCATCACATACGTACATATCTAAACTGCTACGTGAAATAAGATGATCTTACCACTTAAACACAGATAAAACTTAAGCAACTTTCTGATTAATTTAATTAAAGTGGGAACTTTGTTGTGGAAATATTTCTTCATATTGTCACAGGTGTCAACTACAAACTTAATTCAGCAACAACAACAAAACAAAAAAGTATTGCTAAAAAAGCCCACTTTGCACAGAAAAACAGCAAGGGCGTATATTTTTAGCATGTGTCTGAGCGGAGGGAGCCACATCTATGCTGACTTATTCGATTGTTAATACGAGCAGGAAGGCATAATCCAAGCCATGTCGTCTGCGTAAGCTCAGCCTCACCTCTGAACTAGGTTATAGCGATGTTTTAAATCTGTCTTGCATATAGCAGCCCAATATTTTATTGAAAGCTACGGTTTATCATAGAATTCGCAAGGGTGTCGAACACACAGCCGGGGCTGTCACTAACAGAGGACCAGATGACTTGGATGTGCAGACCGCGAACACAATCGATACTTGAAAATGAAAGACACCTTTATGCGTACACGGACAGGAAGAACGCGGGCATAGACAGGCACCCACGTAGAGGAAGAGGGGGGGGGGGCAAGCCAACTCCAAACACCCCCCTCCCCCTCCCTTACCTCTTCTGTCAACCCCCCTCCCCCTTCCCCCCCCCCCCCCCCCGAAAAAAACCACCTACAATACTTCACTGTCGTCATCTGCCAAGAACCCTGCACACAAAGACGAAACACAAAAAGTGTTTTGTGCATCCTTACACTTCCTCATTTCTATATAAATGTATGTATGGTCTTGGTATCGAGAAAAATATGCACTGATACAGCTGGTACGCTATAAAGAGATTGATGTAAATAATACGATTTTTCGGCTTACGGTGACTTTTTAAAAAGGATCGGCTCAAATATAAATAAGACCAGAAAAGTAAAGGATGCTGATGGTATAGAAAGGATACTTATCTGTACTTTGCGATCGTTGCTTTTCTTATCCTGTCGGAAGGTATAGGCTTACTGAACTCACATCTTATTTAGGTTTAACGACGAACGTAACATAAACTAAAAATAAACAAACAGAAAGAAAGAAAGCCCAGAAACAAACAAACAAACAAACACACACACACACACACAAACAAAACAACAAACAAACAAACAAGCAAAAACGGCAAACCAAACCAAACCAAAACACACGTAAACACGTAGACTCGCACGCATCCGCCCCCCCCCTCCACATCCCACACACAAACTCTCTCTCTCTCTCTAACACACATTTTACCCCAAAAAAGAGAAAACTTATGGGGATATCATCTAGAATAGTTTGCATTTAAATATTTGTCAAGTAGTTTTCTGTCCAGTAGTAAATCTGCTGTGAAAACACACACACACACACACACACACACACACACACACACACACACACACACACACACACACACACACACACACACACACACACACACACACACACACAATATATAGATTAATTTCACAGCTTTAAGTCGATTAAGAACCAGGAGTCACAATCTAAAAATAGAAACTGGAAGACATCATAACATCCAAAGAGAAAATCGTTTGTGTATGGTATGTAACATTGTTGAAGATGAATATCATCTTCTGGATGAATGCGTAAAATTCCATGAAAATAGAGAAAAGTTTAAAAAAGACGTGACTAATATTGATGTAGATTATAATAATTATAAACCAAGTGAAATATTTATGGACAAAGATGTTCAAATATGTCTCGGAAGGTTTGTCGCAGAATGCTTTTGAATTCATAGCAATGTGTCAATGACCTTTTTGGTTTGAGGACAACAAGAAATTCCTCCGATAGGAAAAACACCCCCGTTGGTCAAAGGGAAATAACCATTCTCACTGCTCAGGATTGAGCAATTTAGAGCTTATCTCTAAGCCCTTTTGAACTGTTCTGGCTTCTCAAAGGAAGGCCAGTACATACAAATACACAAAAGCCGCCAGACCACATCACAAACAGAACTGAACAATTCACAGGTGTTGCCCACATAGAGAGAGAGAGAGACACACACACACACACACACACACACACACACACACACACACACACACACACACACACACAACACACACACACACACACACACACAGAAGCCGTATATATAGAGAGATAGATGACAGTGTATTTTTCGCGTGGCTATAAATTGATTCGACCTTTGCGCTTTTACAGTGAGGATAATTTACGGGTCCAATTTACGTTCTGGACACTGCGGTGACCTTCTAAAAATAGTAACAGAACGCCGGGAATATCCGAAGATGCCCCCCTCATACTATAGTGCACCATACGAAGGAAGGGAGGTAAACGCTTAAAACATGGAGAAGATAAGGAAGAGTTATGCCGTAGGTGATCCCCCCAAAAAACCAAAATCCACCAATAACTCCCTAACCGTGTGTTTGACTGGTCCCAATTTTTGTAAGGACCGTCTCAGGAATGTATAGAACCTGTTCACCAAGTTTGGTGACGATCGGTCCGTTCATTCTTGAGATCTACTTGCGAACACAAACAAACACACAAACATACAAACAAACAAACACACAAACAAACAAACACATCGGCCGAAACCTATACACACCCCTATACCGGGGGTGTAATAAACATTTGTTCTTGTTCTTGTTCTTGTTCACACACACACACACACACACACACACTTGAAACTATTGCCGAATTCGCGTAACAGGCAACTTGCCATCACACGACCATCAACAACAACAACAACAACAACAACAACAACAACAACAACAACAACAACAACAACAACAACACAATTCCATTTACTTGCAGGAAGCTGGTGTAAGCCAGCACATCTAGACTTGTCGGTGACTGAGACTTAATCTCATACAATAATAATAATAATAATAATAATGGACATTTGCTATAGCGCATAATCATATATATGCTCAATGCGCTTTACATATTAATTTCTGCCGTGTGAGATGAAATTTTTTACACAATATATCACGCATTCACATCGGCCAGCAAACCTCAAGCCTATTAGGGCGAGCATTCACCTTTCACGGCCTTTATATAACAATATAACAACGCTCGTTAGTCCGTCGCAAAAACAGCCAAAGTTGGACATTTCAGCTCGCTCAGGGATAACGACCGGAAAACCCTCCACAGACGCACTTATTGGGTAATTGAT
>NC_090245.1:38721560-38756560 GCF_037325665.1 Littorina saxatilis | reverse complement strand
GCATGCATGGATAAATCTTATCTCAAAATTCAAGTGCTGTGAGTTTAACAGTCACACACACACACACAGTACATGTACTGTAGTTAGTGTTACTGTTAGTGTTTGCAATTTTGTGTGATCATTGCGCAATACGGAATGCTTATTCAGATCAGTTGCTATGAATTATAATGAACTCTCCTGTCTACCCACTTTCCCGACTTAAATTTCCCCAAACTTGTATTTGTTCCTTTTTCATATTCTTTGTTTTACATTTCTAATAAGGGTATAAGCGATTTTCTGACCTCGACATAACATGAAATAATAATTCCTTCCTAGATGTACATATTTATAACCACACTTAGTTTAACTATAAGCTTAGTTTGTTGTGTAGTAACAAATGCTCATATTGTATTATTATACATGTCACCCTGTATTTTCTGAATAAATTTTGTTTAAACCAACTCATCTATTGACTCACAGTCACATCTAATGTGCCAACCTTGCTCAGTCGCTGGCTCAGCAGTTACTACTTTTCATTACAATTTACATTGTTTTATATTTTTTGTAACACTAAATCAGTATTTAAATGACTAACACTCAGTAACAGGCGCATGCTGTTAGTGTTAGTTACAATTGATTTTTTTACACTTCGTGCAGTTATGCTGGTACTAGTTAAGTAATATAAATGTCTTATTCAGTGCCTTTGGTATTCGGTCCTCATGGTTATGCCAGCAATTTGCTTGGTATCAATTAGTAAGTGTTGAGCAATGATGTATTGTATACATGTAATTAGTGATTACTCATAAGTAGGGTAATTATTGAGTTCTAAGAATGTTGTACATGTAAAATGAGCACTACACTTTTTCAGACATGCGGAACAAATTAATTAATTGTGATGTGTTCTATATATTGTCTGTTAGTGTTAAACTTAATGTTGCCAGTCATCGTTGGAAGCAAAAGTGGAAGGCAACATGATGAAATAAACATGTTCATCATCATAATCAAATAAAATTATAAATGGTCTTGCTAACTGATTCCTTTGGTGATAGATTCCCTTTGGATCAAATTGATGTTATGTTTGATGTTGACTGAGCAGTGGCCTGTAAATTATGGTTCCTTGCAAGTACATGTATTAGAAACAATGGACACTATTGTGTGTCAATTGTAACCCGCAATAACTGGCTATAAGTCAGTCAGTCCACTCCAGGAAAGAGGAATCAGTCCTTCTTGTGGTAGATCACTTAAACTTAGACTCAGTTAAACAATGCAGAGCGATTGTACTGGTCACTACTTTGAAGTGGAACTGCCTGCAGGCAGAAATCACACATGTATGCACACATGCACAAGGTAAATCATGCTGGACATACTTCTTTGTTGTTTTCAAGAGATAGTGACAGATTTTGAGAAAGAGTGTGAGACTGGATGCGATACCTACTGTAAATGTTTTTTTACACAGAATAAATGACAAATTTCCCCTGCTTAATCTTGCCTAATGAGTAATTGTCACGTTAGTTTTCAATCCAGCAAAGGGTCACTTGGGAATCTGATTTTGGGGTACTGGTAAACTGTTGCCAACCCTTTGTTGTTAAATGACCCATTGCATTAAGGAAGTTGTGATGAAAATGACATTTTTTAACATGAAGTTGTAGGGACGGTAATTCAAATTGTTGAATATTGAATTGTTATAATAACTAAGTAAACTACTGTGTGTACATTGTATTGTAGTCTTCTTTAAACTTTAAAGAAGAATACAATACAATATACACACAGAACTTAAATTAAAGGCAGAACCAATCTGCGAGATGAGACCTATGTGAATTAATTTATCTTAGGCAAAAAAAAATAAAAAATAGGTGTGGTTAAGGTAACATAACATAGCCAAAAAAAATAGGGTAGGAAGGTAGGCAATCACCTTTTTTTTTAAAACTTTTTTTCTAATGTATACAAATTAAACCTACTTGACAATGACAGGGAAATAAGTGTGCGACTATGGATATTCTTTTGAACAATTTTGAACTTACCTTTAAAAAAACAAAACTTAGAAGATCAGAGGAAATTCAGGAATTTGAGACGATTTCATGGCTCAATTGGTGTTTGTGGCTTAATTCTCACTTAAATAAATCTACCCACAAGCGATTGTAAGTCATTGGATCTAATGTGCCATCCTCAGAGTCTTTAAAGTTCACATTCTTGAACACAAACTTTGTTCTTTCACTTTCAGTCACAAGTGTTCACAGCAACAAGTTATTTCCACATGTTCATTTTGGTGGTCGCACTTTGCCATTAGCAGAGCAACCAAGCGTGTAGCACTCTCAACCGTATTTCATTGCGTTTTCTGCACTCGTTTTCTTGTTTTCATTTTGTTTTGTTTTGACAAATGTAATAAAAAGTTATAGAGTCGGCCCCTAAAAATAGGGTAGGTCGGGTTACCGTAACCACACCTATTGTTTTTTAGGCCTCACCCAGTTACTGGAAGGATCGAGTCATCTTTTACTTCTAGGAACATTCTTCCTGCAGTCGGTAGCCTGGTTGGTGCAGTTTCCAATCTGTTAATGTATACATATATGTTCAATCCCCAGGTTAGACGAGGAGCTTGTTTTCAGAATGTACTCTGTGCAGACTTTTATCTGATAATCTGTGTCAGAACACCTTGTCTTAGTTTTTTACATTCAGTCAAGTTGTGTGGAGTTTCTTTGTTGGGAGGGGATGCTTACAATTGGGGATGCTAATTAAAACAAGGGGGACTGAAAATGAACAGCTGTGCATGTTTTATTTTGTTATTTCAATGTTTTGCAGCATGTCTGAGAGAGGTGAAGGAGGTTCGGGCTGGCAAGAATTCTCGAGATTTTGACAAGTGGCCCGAGGACGGCAAGAAAGCGGATGCCAGAGTGTGCTTCATAGTCTTCTATGGTAGTGACTTCAAGCTGAAAACTCTCTCTGTTGTTGGTAAGGTTTGGGTTTTTGTTGCTGTTGCTTTTTTGTCAACACAAATGTTTTGTGTTGTAACTTATGAATTATACTTGTATTTGTAGACATGAGTTTTGCAAGCATTCACAATTTTCTGTAAAATAGTAAATCAAATGTTAAAGCTCCAACAGAAGACAAGGTCTTTTCTTTCGTCAACATTTTTGCTTAAAACTAGGTAAAATTGTGATACTAAAATTTTACTGAAGTACACTGAGCTTAGCTTATATTTTTAATTTTTGCGAAAATGGCAGAATTTGATGTGTCATTTGAATATCATTTGGCCTCTCATGGATAATAAGTTGTTGACAGTATGCATTTTTAAAACTAAATTAAAACCATTTTTTTGGAAATTGTTGCCTAACTTTGCTGTTGGTGGACATGATTGCATATGAATATGTCATACAATTGAAAGGAATGTCTCACAAATGCAAATGTTGATTAAGTATGTCCTTATGACTAACTTAGTAACTGATTTGTATGGCAGAAGGGGTCTAACTCTAAGTCGACCAAAAGTGGGTATACAGAAAAACTCCTAGAGGAAGTGCATCTACAGGGAATGCACCCACTTTTGGTTGACTTAGACCCCTTCTGCATTCGTATGCGGTATCCGATACAAAGGAGTTAGTACATGTAATGTTATGTTCTGTGCAGACATTTTTGTGTGTGGTCACTGTCACATTTAATTTTATGTTGTTTGTAGGAATGGTTATGTTTCAGCCAAGATATTATGATTAGAATGATTGGTAGACTGTCTCATTTTTTTTAACGATAGACATTTTATGTTGGAACTTTGACTGATTTGTATTATTGTTCAGTGTTACTGAGATAGTCATTTTATTCTGTGTGTAGGAGATGAATATATATGTATAAGCCAGACCACACGAGCTTGTATCAAAGTGCAGGTCCATTGAAGTATCCTACTCATGTATTCTTACTCAGGGATTAGCCTGGGAGAAAAAGGCAATGGGACATTTGTCCCCCTCAACCAAATTCCGATGAGACATAGTCGAAGGCAAGAAGCGCCAAAGAGGCCTGCACGCGTTTTGACCAAAGATGTAAAATGGTGCAATATGGTGCCATCTGAGAATTAGCCGCCATATCGTGTTATCTCTGTATGTGTGTGTGTGTGTGTGTAGTCCGATGTAAAGTGTACATTTGGTGGCGCAGTGGTACGTAATCTCAATGCGCCCTTTGAGGCACTGAAGGGAATTGTGATGGAACATTTTCAGATTTAAATTTTAATGCGCCAATGGCGCAGGGCGCACTAGTAAATGAAATCCTGCTTACTAGTAGTAAATGATAGTAGTAACACTACGGTAATGATAAATGAGTAGGATACTTCAATCGACCGGTGCTTTAATGATACAAGCTCCTGTGAGACAGACCATTATGATTTGACTGAGTAATGCTACTGTGGAACCCCCTTTTAAGACCTTCAAAAATATGGAAAAATGAGGTCTTAAACGGGAGGGAGTCTTAAAATGAAGCTCAATTTATAGAAAGTATAAACAGAAAGGCCGACAAAACCTTGTTAAAATAAACAATATTTTGGTACTCTTAGTCTTAAATTAAAAGAGGGGTCTGAAAAAGGGGGTTCCACAGTAATAGACTATCATATTTGTCTTTGACAATGACATGGTGATTTTATGTTGCAACTTGGTTTAACCTTGGTTTCAGCCAACAACAAAGATGAGTTTGGCCTATGGATGAAGGGGTTGAATTACCTGGTAAACGAGACACAGGAGGCACTCTTTCAGTTGCAGCTGGAGCGATGGCTTCGCAAAGAGTTTTACCTCATGGAGAAAGTGGGGACAGAGGTGTAAGTTATGCTGATTTGGGCAATGCTTGTACTTTTGACAGAATTTGCAATTTCCATGACAATTTGACAGCTTTTTCTGTGCATGTGGCAATTTGCCTCGGTGGAGTTCAAAAACAAATGATTGTATGTTCTCAGAGTGAAAGGTATCGTTCTGAGGCCAAATTGACACGATCCCTGACTAATGCAAAGTTCCATTAACAGTAGACTTACAAAAAAAAATCAAAGAATTGTGTTGTTGTTGTAATAATTGAAACCTGGTTTGGTTACAACTACAGTTTATAAAAATAAGACCGAGGAAAGACAACCTTTCAGTTGCTACATCTGGTAATCTGACAAAAATCATGTCCTTCAGATCTGACATTTTTAAAAGTTTTGGCGGCAGGTAATGTTATCCTTTTGGTAGTGGGGAAAGCAGTTATATTCTGAGGAAATTGCGTTTATTTTGAGCAATCAGATCAGTGTCATTATAAAGCATGAACTTTAAATTTCATGGTAGAGAGGATGTGAACGTTGTTATCCTTGCGACTGCAAAATGTGTGGATGGAGCTTTTACTGTTTTAGTTTTTGTTGTGAAGTTCTTGCATTTTTTCTCATCAGTCTTTAGTCTGGTCACATTTGACCCAGTTCAGGGATAGAGTTTCTGCAGTGTTCTGCGGTCTTGTGTTCAACTGGTGTCGTTTTTACCACTTATTTTTATTTCCCTTGAGTATGATTCATCCATTCAAGGCTGTTTGCAAGTCCGACCCAGTGGGTATATTCAAGCTTTTAGCCTCCTGTATTGTAATTGCTCACACGTTCTCCATTATTCACATGTTTTTACCCTTCAGCTAAGCAACTAAGGTCACGGGCAGACTTCTGTGACTGGTTTTGCATCCAATGCTGCCTGTCTTTGACTCTGCATGTCTGCCTGTCTGTCTGCTTCTAAAATCCCAATCTGTCTGTCTGAGGCTGTCTGTCTGCTTTTCACTCCTAGTCTTTCTTTCTCTCTCTCTCTCTCTCTCTCTCTCTCTCTCTCTCTCTCTCTCTCTCTCTCTCTCTCTCTCTCTCTCTCTCTCTCTCTCTCTCCTCCCCCCCCCCCTCCCCTCAATTTGTTGATCTGTCTCGCTCTCTCTTTCTCTGAACTGTAGTTAAGAGTACCATCAGGATTTCACCATCTGTTTTCCTCTCTCTCATTCTCACTTTCTCTGCGCCTCTTTGTCTCTCTCTCTTTCCTCCCCCCTTTTCTCTGGTTCAGAAAAACAATAGAAAATAACACACGCACACAAAAGAAAATAGATTGAAAGTTATTCAGCCAGCCCAGAACTCCATCATTAGAACTGTCACTGCTATAATCAGTGTCTGTAAATTCTCTTCACAAAAGTTGGTGATCTGTTAACAAACAATATTCGCCTTTCTACAGTCTGTCCTCTCAGTCATCTCTAATAATGTTAACCAAATACATTTGTTAGCACTACCTGCTATGTCCAGGGGGAAAAATCAGGTTAGACTGCTTCTAATGTCTGGATTCGTGAGCGATTCACTCAGTCATATTGATTGCTTTCCTTCCTCCAAATCTGCTGTCATGGTTACGACTGTGATTCTAAACTGATGGATTTGCTCTGGTAACCCAAATAAGTCTTTGCCATGCAGCACTAATGGTGAAAGTAATGTTTGCTGCAGCGATCGCAGAACAAACGGACAATAATTGCACCAGCGATAAATGGAAAATATTCACCTTAATTAGAAGGGATCAAGTACAGATAATGGCTTAAAGGTGCTGTGCTTCTTGTGTGAGCGATGTTGTGCACTACCACATATCTGTCCAGGCTTTTATGTGGAATACGACTACGTAAAAGCATCATTCTAATCTGACGTCTACCAGCGATCTACAGCCTGTCTGTCTGTACAAACAGAGAATTTGTTGAAAAATAACTGTTGTTAGTGTCGACACATATTGCAGTTTGGAGAGGGGGTTCAACAACAACAAATCCAACTACACACAAAGCAGTCACTGGCTGTTGATTTTCAGCACACAGTGGATTACCCACCGTTTACTTTTATGACCTCCAAAACTCTGAGCAAATAAAGTCTTTTAAAGGAGGGAGTCGTAAACTGGAGGTAAATTTGGAGAGTTTATGAACATGAAATCTTGAAGCTAAACTTGACTAAATGTAAAAAGCAAGGTCTTAAAAGGGGGGAGGTCTTAAAAGGTTGGTGTGACTGTTTCAATCCAACACAACACAGGCTAAGGCCTAAAAAAAAAAATAGGTGTGGTTACGGTAACCTATTTTTAGGGGCCGACCCTATAACTTTTTATTACATTTGTCAAAAAAACAAAAACAAAAACCCAAGAAAACGAGCGCAGAAAACGCAATGATAGCGAAAGCGCCCGAGTCGCACACTTATTTCCCTGTCAAGCAGGTTTAATTTGTACACATTAGAAAAAAAAGTAAAAAAAAAAAAAAAGTGATTGCCTACCTTCCTACCCTATTTTTTTTGGCTATGTTACCGTTACCACACCTATTATTTTTTTTGGCCTAACATGGCAATAATATATTTATTCAAACTGGAATAAATATACAACAAAATACATCAAACACAACAATCAATCGACCATTCGCCCTGTTAGACACAACATTCACTCTCACACTTTCACCTTAATATAATACTATGAAATAAACCATGACTAGAGTTTAAAAGTTCACGCCCGCAGGCACTGTCCAACCCGTTAGTGGGAAGTGTGGGGGAAACTTTAAATTAACGAGTTAGACTTTGCGAGAAGGGAAAGGGAAGCTGCAGCAGACGGCTTGAGGTACTGGAAGACGCAGTCACTACGCCAATCCCCGAGGAATTTAATCACATGGAGGGGAACGCCTGACTGCAGCAACCAGATGGCGCCCCAATACAAAATCTGGTGACGAGCTGACAGATAGCGTCTGTCGGATGTTGTGAGAGTGTGGGTGCGCGCGCAACCACATCTGACGCAACATCCGGTGGAGCGAACCAGGCTGACGAAAACAATCGTCTGCTACAAACAATGCCACAACCTCTGTGCTGCGCCGATTTAAAAACAGCTTTAATAAAAGCTGAGTCATATTGTACCCCAGTGGAGGATGTTCTTATAACACATAAACATTCTGAAACGATCTGTGGAGATGCATAACAATAGCTTATAATAATGCAAGAATGATTGTTCCTTTAAGAATTTTTTTAATTTTTATTTTTATTTCTTTTGGAGAATTTGCACTCAAAGTATAATGGGGAGTAATTTGCCTGTATTTTCTGGTTAATTTGCTTACATGATTTTTGCAGTGCCAGTAGGCATTTCTTCTTGCACTAGAACAAACTGGCAAGTAACAGCTTGCTTCTAATGAAAGGGCGAAACTCATACATGCTACGGCAGCATCTGATAGTGATAACCAGTGGAACTGAATGTATTCCGTTTCCAGCCCTGCTTGTATGAATATTCAGATCTCCCAAACCTCTAAGTAGTCTGTGTTTGTATTCGTACTTGAAAGAAGGGAACAATTCCCGAAAGTATCCATTCTCAACATTTTCGGTCGCATTGTTACTTGATCTATCACCGAAATGTAACATGAACACACTCGCATAGACTCACGCACGCACACACACCAAACACACACACACCAAACACACACACACACACACACACACACACACACACACACACACACACACACACACACACACACACACACACACACACACACACTTTCTTTCTTTCTATTGTGCTAGAAATATCTGACAGTTTTTCATTTAAAATGTTGGCTGGTGGAAATATAACTTATTCATCTTTTTACATTTAGTCAAGTTTTGACTAAATGTCTTAAAATAGAGGGGGAATCGAGATGAGGGTCGTGGTGTATGTGTGTGTGTGTGTGTCTGTCTGTCTGTGCGTGTGTGTGTGTAGAGCGATTCAGACCAAAGTACTGGACCGATTTTTACATGAGAGTTCCTGGGAATGATATCCCCGGACGTTTGTTTTCTTTTTTTCGATAAATACCTTTGGTTTAAACATAAGTTTATTTTAACAAAGGTTACAATCATGACATGTATACAAAGTTCACAGAAACAGCAACAAGCTAGAAGCTTATAGTGGTTTTCCTGCATGACAGTACAACATAAGGCGGTAACGGCTGAAAAATTTGTCTCAATAAACCAAATCTATTAATAACGTAATGAACGTTGCATAATGATGATAAAGAAGACAGTAAAGGAAGGAAGGAGGGAAAGAAGATGAATAAAAGAAGAGGGATGGGTAGGAGATGTGCAGAAGTTAAAGTTGTTGTCCGGCTTGTAGAGCATTTATTCTGATTTACCCAAAGCGGCCTGAACGTTTAATGAACGAGTGTACGGTGGGAAAAAAAATTTCCTGTTCAAATCTGAGGAATACTGTCTGTCTCCGTTTAAAAGGTGGGGGAGGTGAATTATGTAATACCTTTGATGACGTCATATCCGGCTTTTTGTAAAAGTTGAGGCGGCACTGTCACACCCTCATTTTTCAATCAAATTGATTGAAATTTTGGTATTGCATTTCAACTTGACGGCTTAAAAATTAATTAATGACTTTGGTCATTAAAAATCTGAAAATTGTAAAAAAAAAAAAAATTTATAAAACGATCCAAATTTACGTTTATCTTATTCTTCATCATTTTCTGATTCCAAAAACATATAAATATGTTATATTTGGATTAAAAACAAGCTCTGAAAATTACAAATATAAAAATTATGATCAAAATTAAATTTTCCAAATCAATTTAAAAACACTTTCATCTTATTCCTTGTCGGTTCCTGATTCAAAAAACATATAGATAGGATATGTTTGGATTAAAAACACGCTCAAAAAGTTCAAACGAAGAGAGGTACAGAAAAGCGTGCTATCCTTCTCAGCGCAACTACTACCCCGCTCTTCTTGTCAATTTTACTGCCTTTGCCACGAGCGGTGGACTTACGATGCTACGATCCACGAGTATACGGTCTTGCTGAAAAATTGCATTGCGTTCAGTTTCATTCTGTGAGTTCGACAGCTTGACTAAATGTTGTATTTTCGCCTTACGCGACTTGTTTATTTGTGTGCGTGTGAATAATGTGTGTTGTGTATGTGTGAGTCAATAAGGAACACATTTATTGGAATTAGTTGTAACAAGTTGTCACTAATTTACGTTGATGTTTTATTTCCAGTGTGACTCTGAAAAATTTGAAGGCATGGCTGCCCCGAATAAACTTCAAAATGTCCACAACAAGGTTGAGAGAAAAGTTTCAGGTAATGTAGGTGAAACTAGTGCTTTGGTAGGGGCTTTCATGATATCATATTGTGACTTGGTGAATTTTAAACAACATTAGTTCCCTGGAAAATCTTTGCCTTGTATTTTCATAATTGTTTAGCATTTAATGTAGGGCTCGTTTCCACTGAACAGTCCTTCGGTTATCTTTGAATGCTGTGGGGGTGGGGGGGATGGTTGTGTGTGTGTGTTTTAAAGATATACATGTATATAATTATTCACTTTTTATACTGCAAGTGCTCTTCAGTTAAAGCAGGTAATTGGTTTCATACTGAAGTTTTCATGCAATTTGTGTGTGTGTGTGTTGAAATGGATAACCGATATGCAGTTGTTTTAATCTACGGTGGTACCTGTTATGAGAGGCTACCCTTGGGACCAACCAAATGTGTCCCTACATTGTAGGTGTCTTCTCATGACGGGTTGTCTTCAGTCAAATTAATGAACAAAAACCAAGGGAACGTTTCCTGTATGGAGAGTTTTTTGTCATTTGAGAGGCCTTACATGCCAGGTACCCTGTACCTTTTTTGTTTTGTTTAACTGTTACAGGAGATTGACTCAGAGGGGCGAGGAGAGATAGTGTTCCCACAGTTTGCAACTCTCTATCACCACCTAATACATGCACAGCAGGTGAGTGCGTCTACACTCTTGTTTGTTGATGGTACATATGTACTTTTATGAAGTTACTACTTTTGGGCTGTGGTACAGGTGTACCTGAACTGAAGGAAGTAGATATTTTTTACGTGTGTCCTGAATTGCCATTGTATTTGGTACTTTTGTTGATATTGTGAGACAGCATGCAGAACATGTTGATTGTCGTGCAAGTGACCCTGTCTTGAGATTCCAGTTGAGTTAGCACTAATTTTCTTTGAAGAACTTTCAGCATAGTCATTTTGTTGATATGTTAAAATTTGTGTTTGTTGCTATCAAGTCTTTAGTAACCTTTTCTAATTGTCTGTCACAACTTGATGTATCGAAAGACAAGATTACACTCAGAAAATAACTACAGGCACGTTTCATGATATTGAGGATTGCAGTTTCCCTCTCACACACAATATTCCAAAATAATAAATAGTCAAACAGGGGCCAAAAAACAGTTTGCACCAAGAGTTCAACTTTTTATCTATCCAAAACAGTAAAAAAAATTATATGAACATTCGTATTTCCAAGATGATTGGCGTTCCAAGACGCTATATCCTAAAAACCCCAAAACATGCTTTTACAACTTCAGTGCATAATAACTGCCCAAAGGTGCTGTTTAAAGCAACCATTGATAATAATTTTTAACATACTCCTTGAACACATTAATAAAAACGGTTAACTTGCAAATAAAGGGACAGTATTGATCAGAACAATGGTAAGATAAAGGACGCTACTTATATTTTGTACATTTTTTATCTTTATCGTTTCCTGTAGACCTCAGAAGTTCTAACCAGCTTAAGAAATCATTCTAAAATCGAAAAACAAACATCTATACAGTTTGTACGCAAAGTAGATTGATATTTGACACAGTCACACAGACATACGTGGGCTATGGGGCAACCCTACCCCCTAAATTTGAAAACGGGGTCAATTTCTTAACTGCATGCATTCAGCAAAACAATCCCTAAAAATTAATTTTTTTCACAAATGAACTTATGACTTTAGAAAAGCATTCAAAAATGCATATATACAACGCTTTTTCTTTGGTCCCAATTCAAGGGGGTGTGCTATTCTCAGGTAACACTGTGAACGCTCAAATGAGACTTGGTCACATGTCAAAATAGTAATCCCCCCTGTTGTTCATGGTTCGTTGGTGGGATTTTTTTTTATCTGAGCCATTGGCAAGCATGAAATGTCATCAACATTAGGAAAGACATAGTATCTCCCATTGTCTTTTGCGCGCAAACACTTCACACAGATCTCCTCTCGATCTGGCCCATCGGGGAAATGGGTTGACTTGGGGATGATCACCGCCCTGTATCTCTCCACCTTTCCATCCATGCTGACAAAGTCAGCGGTCACAAAGTCCCCAACTTGAATGTCTCACTGTGGGACAAAGAACCTGGTTTTCACGACTGGCACCACGCGGCATCCAGTGGCGTGTTGTGGGTAGACGTCCATTGATTTTGATAATAATTTTTATATTTTTAATTTTCAGACCTTGTTTTTAATCCGAATATAACATATTTATATGTTTTTGGAATCAGGAAATGATGAAGAATAAGATGAACGTACATTTAGATCGTTTTATAAAAAAATAATTTTAATTACAATTTTCAGATTTTTAATGACCAAAGTCATAAACTAATATTTACGCCACCAAGCTGAAATGCAATACCGAAGTCCGGCCTTTGTCGAAGATTGCTTGGCCAAAATTTCAATCAATTTGATTGAAAAATGAGGGTGTGACAGTGCCGCCTCAACTTTTAAAAAAAAGCCGGATATGACGTCATGAAAGACATTTATCAAAAAACTGAAAAAAACGTCCGGGGATATCATACCCAGTAACTCTCATGTCAAATTTCATAAAGATCGGTCCAGTAGTTTACTCTCAATCGCTCTACACACACACACGCACACACACACACACTCACACACACACACACACACAGACACACATACACCACGACCCTCGTCTCGATTCCCCCTCTATGTTAAACATTTAGTCAAAACTTGACTAAATGTAAAAAGAAAAAAAAAATTCAAAAAAATGGGATAGCGGCGAAACGGGATTGCGCCAAAATGGGATGCGGTAGTAAAATGACGCTTGGCTTGTTTAATGTCGCCAAAATGGGACGGCGGCAAAACGGGATTGCACGTAAATGGGATATTGCGCGAATTATAAACGAAGGAGTAGGCCCTAAGTTTCTCGTACGAGATGTTTACTGGGAGTAAATATTTGGGGAGTAAAAATTTAGTTCCTTGTGAGTTCTTTTTTCGTACAAGATTTTTACTGGAAGTTTACTCCGTCCGAGTCAATTTTTCGTGGAGTAAAAATTTTGTGTTACACCGGTTCATGACCGTTGTGGTAACGAGCGCACATTGTTGTCTCTATATATTGTGTTCCTACGAATCGAAAGTACGATCGCCAAGCCAGTCTGTCATTGAAGGCAACGTTCGATATTTCCGTCTGTCAGCGTTGCCAACGTTCGACAGATTTTACTACTGTTACTCACAAACTTTCAATTTACACAATGAAATGCCAATAACATGTACACACAAGAATGGGAGACGAAGGGAAAACCTACTAGCGATTGAAATTATGCAAACGAACTCACAAATCCCTCACTTTCCGAATGCAAACGCTGCAAATCCGTATGCGTGCGTCGCTGTGCCGAACGTTGGGTTGACGAACGTTGCTGACAGACGCAACAAAACTTGATCAAAAGGCACTAAAAACGATTAAATGTTTTACTCACTGGGTATCGCATTCCTCTTTTTCTTCCTGCAGACGATATGAAGCGGTTGAAACGTCGTTTCCGATTAAAGGCTCGGTTATTTCCGTTAAAAACGAAGTTTGCCGAACGTGTGATTCAGTCTACAGACACCGGTCGGATCACAACAAAAATGTTCATTCTTTGCGATTTTGTGATACTGTTGATGATACACCTGCTTTCCAGTGAAGAACATCAATAAAATGATGTTCACAAGCAAGAATAACAGACAAAAGCACGCGATGTGTAAAATTAGGCTTTGCTTTGCAAACAAAGCACGTGTTTTTTTTACTGACAGACACTTTCGGTGGTGATTGAAAATTTTTCCAGAAACGGTTTTATGCTCCCATTTGATATTGTTTCCCTATTTTCTCTAGTCAGAGACTAACCTTGTGTATTAATTGAATTAATAACCCCATTATCATAAGTTTTGTGTGTTATTTTTGTGTCTGTTGAATCACACTTTGAGATGGGGTCATGTGACAGAAGGAAATGGTGTCTGTCAGGATTCACACGTTCGCTTCGAAAAACGCGCTCAAATAATTGCTCAAACACAAACATTTTAGCTTTTATTTATTTTTTTGTATTGCAAATACCATACTTACTCATGCCAAGCAGAAAAAATGATGAAAATCAACACAGTAAGCAAGTAATTTGAAGGCAAAGTTTACACACATCAAAGAGTCTGATTACCGTGAAACCTGCCTACATTTCTCCAAATGAAAGCCTTGCTTACATTTTCTTGCTGAGGCCGCAAGAAACACACATGCATGCAAGTTACAGGACACACACACAGCCATGCATGCATGTTTATACACAAACACATGTATACAGGGCACACACACAGGCACGCATGCATGTGTATACACAAACACGTACACACACACACACACACACACACACACACACACACACACACACACACACACACACACACACACACACACACACACACACACACACACACACACACACTCACACTCACACACACACACACACACACACACACACACACACACACACACACACTATCAAGAAATTTGTTTGTAGTGGTTTACATGTGTGGAGAGGGCAGGGGTGGTCATTTTATATTTTTCTTTTCATGACAGTGTTCTATTATTCTAAGGCAGATAACTATTTAACCAAATTTTCTGGTTTTAGTTCTGTACATTTGAAGTAGTATTTGCTATTCTGGAAATGATAAGGTGTCGGAGACATCCTGTTGGACAGAGCATTGTTTTAAGTGTATAAATAAGTTGAGTGATGATCTTTTTTTTTCAGCTCGTTGTTGAGAATTTTGACAGATGGTTTGACCCAACTCCACAAGAAAAGTAAGATCAAAGTATAATTTGATTTATTTCATGAGATGTGTGGGTTATAAACTTTTTGTTCCGACTAGTTTTCGTGTGCTGGAGTAATGACAATGTTTTGGGAAAATGTGAGGATCTTATTAAGAAATAAAATGACAGCACTTGTTGGAATTTGTGTTCTAGAATATGAAATCAAAAGCATGCAATAATTCATATCAGAGCAATAAGGTAATTGAGTCTAACTGTGTCATGAATGAAGGTAGACGTAATGCAATAATTTGCTGTACAAAAAATATGTAAGAAACGTAGGTCGGTTACTGTTTTACTTTTTTTTTTTTTTTAAACCATGATATAGTTTTCTCTCTCTATTTTTGAGGAAAAAAAAATCGTTTTAGCTATGTGGCTTTTTATTGGCCGGTACTTGTGCGAAATTTGTCCCCCAGTTGTCAGAGAAGATAAGCTTTCCTTCTAAAGTCTGCAAAATCGAGTCATTTGATTTTTTTTTCAAGGGCCGAATAAAGTTTTAGAGTCGGGAGGGAAATATAAGGTTGGTTGGGGTATTGAAAACACCGACTTTTTTGTTTAGGCTTAACCCGCTTTATTATATCATTTGGACTTTCGATGCATACATTTATTTTATTTTCATTTTTGTAGATCTTTTTTTCTAATATAATTTTGTTGTTGCAGACTGATGTCCAGAGAAAAGTTTCAACAGTTCATGGTTGAAGACCAAAAGGTAATCAGTTACCGGTACTAATTTTTACCAGAGAAATGACTTTCCATACAAAGTGTCATTGTCATAGCATGAGTTAGTGGTAACAGTCATGAAAAGTACTCTTTGGGGATTGTTTTAAGTTCTGAAAAAAGGAAGAAAGAATTCAAATGAAAGCAGTCAGGAAATTTTAAGTATTGTTTGTATCATGTAGAAGAAAAGAAGAACTTTGTTCTAGTCCATGTTTAAACCAATGCTTCAAACTTTACCACTTTTAATTTTGGTTTGTTTTCTTTTCATCTTGTATGTCTTTTATCAGAAAGTATATTTCAGTAAAAGAAAGCATATTAATCAGTTATGAAATATTCCTCTGTAGTTGAAAATCTTGTCACTGTTGACCAGTACAAAATCTAACGGGACCTGTTCAAATACATACAAAAGTGGAGTACAGGGGGGATATGATATTTCAGCAGATATGATTGTCACACTCCTAATAATTGTTATATTTTATCTTTCTGGGTATGCTCTAGGGGATTACGAAGCAGATTTTGATTATTATATTTATATTTGGAGTTAGGGACATTTCTTTGTTACAACGTCAAACTTTAGGGTAACCCCTGCATAATTATTTTTGAAATAATCTGGTTATGACTGTAATACATTGGCAACAAAATCCTTTCGTAATCCCCCAGAATGTTATATTCTGCACAAACTGCACACAAAATTATTGCTCTAGCTAAATTACAGCCAGAGAAATCGCAACACCCAAGATGCAACTGCCGCAAAAATGGCTGAAATGAGAAAAAGGACGTTGAAGATAGAACTATTCAAATATTGTCTTCATTGACACATGCATATGACACTTTTGACAAAAACACAGACACATGAATTTTAGGTATGTTATGGAACCATTATCTGCCAAAATATAAAAAAAAGGTTTTTGAACAATTTGATCAATTTTGCACTGGCCCACCTGCCCTTAATAAAGGGAGAATACTCCATGGCTTTCTGTGTCGTACCAGATTTACACGAGTTTTTTTTTATAATATTGAAATGCGAGCAAAAACAAGCTTTTCAATATTTTAAAAACCAACCTCGTGTAAATCTGGTACGACACAGCAATCTGTGTAGTATTCTGTTTATCCTACATACTGTACTTGTGTGTCTTTTGCTCAAAACGTCTTGCAGTCGAAGCGCCCAAATTGAAGACGTGTCTTAACTGGCCCCTCGATCTCTTCCAAAGCCTGGTGAAATCTTTGACGTGAAAGCAAAATGACGACACTCTAGAAAGTAATGCGTGACGTGTACGTTCTCAAAATTCTTCTAGGGGAAACAGCAGGCGCAAAAGTGTTTCCAGAATGACACTTGACTCCGCGACTTTGTCATCATGAGCAGTGGAAAATTAGATTCCTGCCAGACTTGTTTGACACGACCTCATTTACATGATATACACACGTGTGAGTGTATAGTATAGTTATGACATGGGTGGTCTCTCTCAGGTATGTAGCATAATTTGCATGATGATAATTGTGTTCAGGACCCAAAAGCCACAGAGATGAGTCACATCAAGCATGAGATGTGTCTGTTCTTGGACGACCCGCTGAGAGCTGTTGGTAATCTCTACTTCACAGAACAGGAGGTAGGTTTGTGTTGTGAGGTTTATCATCAGGTGCTGTTTGTATGTGACTTTGAGAGAACGAACCAACAAACAAACTTTATTTTACAAGAACAAGATGTATTCGCCAGTACCAGAAACATTTTTTTTTTATTTATGTTCCATTATTTTTTTCCATGTGTATGCTTCTTTAGTGAATATTATATGTTTAGTATTTGTTTAAGGACAAGTTGGTTGACAGGGGGAATGTGTGCTTCTGTTAGTGTGCCTCTGTGTGTGTGTGTGGCTTTGTGTGTATGTTTTTGTGTATGTGTTTGTGGCTCTGTGTATGTGTTTGTGTGTTTTCTGTTCGCATGTTTGTCGGTTAATAAATTACATTTTGTACTTCATGAAATCCAAAAGAAATTGTCCATTTGTGATTTCTGTCAGTCTGTCATTTCCAGCATTCTGCTTCTAATTCTGTATGGTTATGCTTGTTCTGAATTCATGGAATTTCATATTTTTGTCTTGAAATGCATCACTGGGAACATTATTTTTGTGTGACAAAAATGCACATAAATTAAAAAAATACTGTTCTTTGGATTTGTTTCTTCATTTTGTGTACGGAATGTTCTATATTGTTCTCAGTTCCTGGACTACCTGTACTCCCCACAAAACACGATATGGGACAGTCGGCATGACGTCATCAACCAGGATATGGAGCAGCCCTTGTCCAAATACTGGATTTCTTCTTCACACAACACGTGTGTACTTTCAACTAACATTCTTGATTAAGCTGTTGCTTATCTTATCTTACTGTTATAAAGATGTGGTTTTATCATTCTGTCATTTTAACGTGAGTACAGTGCTTTTTGGTCTTTTTGTTGTTCTCTCTCACGTGCAGTCGCCATTGTTTATTTGCATTCTGCAGGGTTTAAGAAAGTCTTCTTTTTGAAACAGAGGAGTCCTGAGTTGCGAGAACAGTGTTTCTGTGGTAACAGTTGAGATCTTCTTTTTATCACGTCAGGGGAACGGAAGTAAACCTAAGTGATGGGCTGGGTGTAGTCTTTCAGCTTTGTTCATTTTACATTATATGTATGGAAGTGAAGAGGAGAGACGCTGAACCCGTGTGGCAAATGTTGATGAAATTTTGAGGCAGACATTGTTGAAGTAAGCAGGCAGTGGGTGGCCGAGTGGTAACGCACTTGCGCTCGGAAGCGAGAGGTTGCGAGTTCGACCCTGGGTCAGGGCGTTTGCAATTTTCTCCCCCCTTTCCTAACCTAGGTGGTGGGTTCAAGTGCTAGTCTTTCGGATGAGACGAAAAACCGAGGTCCCTTCGTGTACACTACATTGGGGTGTGCACATTAAAGATCCCACGATTGACAAAAGGGTCTTTCCTGGCAAAATTGTATAGGCATAGATAAAAATGTCCACCAAAATACCCGTGTGACTTGGAATAATAGGCCGTGAAAAGTAGGATATGCGCCGAAATGGCTGCGATCTGCTGGCCGATGTGAATGCGTGATGTATTGTGTAAAAAAATTCCATCTCACACGGCATAAATAAATCCCTGCGCCTTGAATATGTGCGCGATATAAATTGCATAAACAAATAAAAAAATCAAAAAAATCCCTGCGCTTAGAACTGTACCCACGGAATACGCGCGATATAAGCCTCATATTTATTGATTGATTGATTGAGTAATTGTCAAAGCAGAAAATGTATAGAAAGGAAAGTGAGCATTGCTGAAGATGACAAAAATGAAGGTGACCGATTTCCTGTTTCTCTCAACTAAGATTTTAGTTATGGTGTTAATGAAATGACTGATATGATTTCAGATACCTGACAGGGGACCAGCTGTCCAGTGAGTCGTCAGTGGAGGCCTACGCTCGCGCACTGAGAATGGGATGTCGCTGTTTGGAGCGTGAGTAGACGATAGCATTACTTTTCTTTATCATGTTAAATGGAGCTGTTTGCTTAGTTCAAAACAAGTCTGTGTTGTCTGTTTTGGTTATTTGTACTTTGCACTGGTTTTGAGTGTTGTGGTGTTGTGAAATTACATCGAAGTTTTACTCAATCGCAGTAATGAAGCATTACTCATTGCAAAATAGGCCACAACGACTGATTCATCATATAATCAGTGGCTCATGTCCGATCTCATCGGTTCAGCATGTGTCACAAATTCAGTGGTCATTTGACTGCTTCTCAGCCAAAATGATTGGTCATTTCACATTTCTTGACAAAAACCTGGCCTTAATCCAAATCTTGCTGTACATGTAGAAGAAATGAAACCGATTACCATCCTTGCCATTTGCCAGTTAATCATGTCTTATTCACACATCTCATTTCAACATATGTCCATCAGTCATTTTAATTTGTTGTATTATAGTATGGTTTTTATTCCTAGTTAATATGTAAAGCGCCGAGAGCATAGTTTATTGTGGTTCGCGCTATATAAGCTGTTATTATTATTATTATTATTATTGTTCAGTGGACTGCTGGGATGGTCCTGATCACTACCCATACATCTACCACGGTCACACCCTGACCTCCAAGATCAAGTTCATGGACGTTCTGGAGACCATCAAGGAGCATGCATGGGTAACATCTGAGTAAGTATTGCCTTGCTGTTTAGACAAGTACAGTGTTGTTCTCACTCAGAGGATTGAAAATATGTACAGGTCCAAATGTCCTGGCTACAAAGTTTTGTTTTGAGTGTGGTTGCAACGGCGAATGCCCTACACTCAAACTGATGCGGCATGAGTTGAAAAGACATCGTCGTTTACGACGCTTACGTAGCTCTTCTTATGTTTTTAGGAGGTTAAATGAAGCTGGAGCAGAGTTCGTACAGGTCATGGAAAACCTGGAAAGTCATGGAATTTGATTTTTAATTTTCCAGGCCTGGAAAGTCATGGAAATTCAAGTCGTGGAAAGTCTTGGAATTTAACAAAAATAAGAAAGAAAAAAAAATTAACCTTTAGCACGCCAGCGGCTATTTTCGTCGCCCAGCCATTCCCCCCCCCCCCCCTTGCCAGCCAGCAGCGATTTGCGTCGCCAGCACAAGGCTTGTTCGTATGACCAACTTCTCGTTCGTATTTGCATACGAGAATAACAGTATTTTTAACGGCACTTGAGCCAAAGCGAGGCTCACTTCCTTCCGTTATCTCGTCGTGTCGTCTGCGCTGCATTTGAGTCGGTTTCGTCGAAGTTTTCTGCTTTTGTTTTTGCATCGATAAAGTACTTTAGCGCTTTGACAAGCAAGATGGAGGATGATGAGTTTGAAACTTTCTTTCGAGTTGTTTCTTGACAACAAAAAGTATGCGGAATTGGAACGAATTACCGAGGAAGATCTTCGCAATGAACTGTGTATCGCGGTGAAAAAAATGACAGTTCGTCAAGTCACAGTGACGGTTACGAAACGGAATTTACGAAAGTGCAGATGGATACAAACAGTGGCTGGTCCAGTCACAGGCGGAAGGTATCGTTCACTGGACCACTACTTTCATAGAAAGTCTGTCTATGAAAGTAGTGGTCCAGTGAACGATACCTTCCGCCTGTGGTCCAGTTTAGTGAGATGACAGGACCAGCAAACATTACCGATAATCTGACTGCGTAGCAAATGCTTGACTTGCTTGTCGAAGAGACACTGCGTAGAAACTGACTCAAATTCAGTGCAAAGCAAGCCAGTGTCAAAACTGGCAGTGACAAGACGTAAAAAGTTTGCGTGTTCGGAAATGGCGACCTGTGGATCTAGTCATGGAAAATGTTATTGAGGCTCATGGAAAGTCATGGAAAAGTCATGGAATTTTGTTTCTAAAAACCAGTGGGGACCCTGTGGAGCTATTACACAAACCAGCTTTCACACCTCAAGGCATCATTCTTTTCCAAAGAATTAATACAGAGGAGGTAAATCACAACGATTCGCACCAAACAGAAACTCTAAACACAGCCATCATTTCTTGGACAGATGTAAAAACATATGGCTTACCAAAGGAGACAAAATTCATCGACTGGATAAAATCTAAATGTTAAAAGTTCAGCAAATAATTCGAATGTCAAATTAAATGTTGCCTCTTGCTCGATTATTTTTTTGGGGGTTTCCTCCAGCAGTACAGACTAAAGGCAATTTTTAACTAGAATCTGCAAACTGATTGGAGCCATCCTGTACACTCTAGGTAAAAGCTAGTACAGTGGAACCCCCCTTTTAAGACCTCCACAAATCTGACAAAATCAGGTCTTAAAAGGGAGAGTGTCTTAAAAATAAAAATGGAGGTAAATTTACACAGTTTATGCATAGAAAGTCTAAGATTACAGGGTCTTTAAGGTGAGGAAGTCGAAATTGGGGGGGGGGGGGGGGGGGGGGGGGGGGGGGTCTTCCAAGGTGGTTCCACTGAACTGTGTGCCAGTAAAGGTAGTTTCATGCTCGTGCTGAGTGTTTGTTGAAAAGGTTGTTGTGATTTCAGGTTCCCCCTGATCCTGTCCATAGAGAATCACTGCAGTCTGGGCCAGCAACGCAACATGGCCATGGCTTTCAGAGACGTCTTTGGAGGTATGTTTTGTGCTCAGCTTTACACTCTTTATACTTTTATGATAACTTTAAACATTTGGCTTTAAGTTTGAGACTTCTTTGGAAGTACGTTTGCGCTAAGCTTTACAGTCTTTATAGTTTGATGATAACTTTAAAGTTCGGTTTTAAAGATAGAGCCTTCAATATTTTTATGATTATACTTAAAAAGTTCAGCTTTAAAGATAAAGCCTTCACATTTTGTATGGAAGTTTATTTCAATAATACCTTTTGAAAGAATATTTTGAAATTAAATATGTCACTGCATATGTCAATTTTGCTTGGTGCTATCTACTTTAATCTTGAGACGTATTTGGAAGTATGTTTCGTGCTAAGCTTCATTTATCGTTTGACTATAGTTTTATGATAACTTTAAAAGATTGGCTTTAAGCTAGAAACATTGATCCTTTGTCCAGGTCAAAGAAGCAGAAACATGCATATCACTAGAAAGGGAGTTTTCTGTTCCTTTGTATAGCGATGTGTGTACATCATACTCTTCTTTAGCCATATACAAGGCAATAGGGCGCAGGGGTCAAAGTTGAGGAAAAAAGTTGCGCCTTATAGTCCCGAAAAGTGCTGTATTTATACGACTTCAGACACAATAATGAAGACTTTTTATTTGCCCTCCTCATGAGAGCTCACAACAATGTAGAACAATAACAAAAACACACGCACACACATACTCACACACAGGCACCGGAATTCAGTTAATAGGTAAAACACAATCAGAAGAATTCAGAAACATAAGTGATAGTTTGGGATTTCATTCAACTCTGCACGTACAACCTGTGAAAAGTAAATAAATCAAACTTTCAGAAGTAAAGTGACAGTGAAGAGAATAGCATGGAAGTAGTCACATTTGTTTTCATGTTCCTTCAGCAAACCTCCTTGTGGAACCAGTCAACAAGGAAGGGAGCTGTCTTCCGTCCCCTACACACCTGAAAAACAAAATCATCCTCAAGGTAAGATAGTGGTTAACACGATACTTGAGATGGTGTGATGTGTGAATGTGTAATTATCTGCACAACAACAATTTATGAATGTATAGATGTTTGGTCTTTTTGCAGCACAAGAAGCTACCAGAGTGGGTGGACGGCTATGAGTGGTGTAACACTGTGTGGTAACATGTAACCTTTGTGGTCTTTTTGCAGCACAAGAAACTACCAGAGGTTGTGGTCGGCTATGAGTGGTGTTACACCATGACATTAGAAGGCAGCAGTAACATGTTACCAATGTGATATTTGTGCAGCACAAGAAGTTGCCAGAGTGGGTTGACGGCAATGAATGGCGGTACACAGTGGCGTCAGAAGACAGCAGTAACATGGAGATAGACGTTAGCACCTCTGTCAAGAATGGCATCATGTACTTGGAAGACCCTGTGGATCATGTGAGCAAGTTTTCACTTTTGATGATAAGGGTAACAGCGGACTAAACTAGTAAAAGGGGACACAGATAAAATGGTGATTGTGATGTTGAGTTTGTCTAGTAATTTAGTTCTTTGTCGAATAAAATAGACTCTTAGAAGAAGGTTAATTCCAGCCCTAACTTTTTTGTGTGCATGTGTGTATGCAATAATTAAAATGAAAAAATAAAAATAATAATGAACTTTATTAATCTCCCATTCTCATAAGAGCTCAGATGTACAATAACAAAACACACACACACACACACACACACACACACCACACACCACACACCACACACACACTGATGAGTGCTGTGTTGTGTGTCTCAGAATTCATTCTTATTTCTCTCAAGATGTCTTAGGAATTCATTGAACGGCAAACTATTTTATTTCCATGTGTGGTGCATGCCCATAAAATTGCCTGCATACAAGTGGTTTGGGGTATTTATCTCGCTTATCTGTAGATGTTAGAAATTTTCTTAGGTTGTATTTATTTTAATTGTGTGCATTTCAGACATGGCGACCTCACATCTTTGTGTTGAACGGCAGCAAGCTGTACTACACAGAGGAGACACAGGCTGACCAAGATGAGGACATGGATGATGATGAAGCTCCTGAAGATGTAAGTAATTTTGGAACTGCATTGGTACCTCCAACCCTCCCATTTTTTACAACCATCTACACAAATTAGGTCTTACTTCAAAGGGAGTTAGTCTTAGAATGGAAGTAAATTTACAGAGTTTATGAGAACAAAAATCTGTAAAAAGCAGGCTCTTGAAAAGGAGGAAGTCTGGTAGGTCTAGAAAGGGGGATTCCATAGTAAGAATGCAATGTTTTTGCCCAACTGAACTGCGACTTCTGCACTTTTTTGAGTTGTGCCTTGTGTGTGATGGCTAAAACAAACCTTTTTTGAGGGACGTTCACAAGTATTGCAAAAACAAGCATAGAATATCTGTTGTAGTACATCTGTAGCCACATCAATGTGGAGACCTGTTGTAGTACATCTGTACCCACATCACTGTGGAGACCTGTTGTAGTACATATGTACCCTCATCTACTTGGAAACCTGGAACTTATCTTTCATTTTCTCTTGCTATGACTTAAATTTCGTCTAATGGGACCATGCTGGGTTGAGCTAAAAAATAGCCATTCATTGTATTCTGTGTTTTTTGTCGCTAACTTTTCAAGGATCGTACTTTAGCTATTTTTATAACTTTTTCTGACTGGTCGTGTAGAGTCTTTAATTGCTGCTTGCTTTTCAGGGGCTTTTAGCATCTTTGATCACTTTTGAATGGTCGTGTAGAGTCTTTGTTGCTTGCTTTTCAGGGGCTTTTACTTTTAGCATCTTTAATAACTTTTGAATGGTCGTGTAGAGTCTTTGTTGCTTGCTTTTCAGGGGCTTTTTAGTGTCTTTGATAACTTTTAAATGGTTGTGTAGAGTCTTTGTTGCTTGCTTTTCAGGGGCTTTTACTTTTAGCGTCTTTGATAACTTTTGAATGGTCGTGTAGAGTCTTTGCTGCTTGCTTTTCAGGGGCTTTTAGTGTCTTTGATAACTTTCGAATGGTCGTGTAGAGTCTTTGCTGCTTACTTTTCATGGGCTTTTAGTGTCTTTGATAACTTTTGAATGGTCGTGTAGAGTCTTTGCTGCTTACTTTTCATGGGCTTTTAGTGTCTTTGATAACTTTCGAATGGTCGTGTAGAGTCTTTGCTGCTTACTTTTCATGGGCTTTTAGTGTCTTTGATAACTTTCGAATGGTCGTGTAGAGTCTTTGCTGCTTACTTTTCATGGGCTTTTAGCGTCTTTGATAACTTTCGAATGGTCGTGTAGAGTCTTTGCTGCTTACTTTTCATGGGCTTTTAGTGTCTTTGATAACTTTCGAATGGTCGTGTAGAGTCTTTGCTGCTTACTTTTCAGGGGCTTTTAGCGTCTTTGATAACTTTCGAATGGTCGTGTAGAGTCTTTGCTGCTTACTTTTCAGGGGCTTTTAGCGTCTTTGATAACTTTCGAATGGTCGTGTAGAGTCTTTGCTGCTTACTTTTCATGGGCTTTTAGTGTCTTTGATAACTTTTGAATGGTCGTGTAGAGTCTTTGCTGCTTACTTTTCATGGGCTTTTAGCGTCTTTGATAACTTTCGAATGGTCGTGTAGAGTCTTTGCTGCTTACTTTTCAGGGTCGGCCAGTAGATGAGCTTCACTTCAGTGAGAAATGGTTTCACGGTCGGCTAGAGGGCCGCCGCAGGAGAGCTGAGGAGCTGCTGCATCAGTACAGTCACCTAGGCGACGGGACTTTCCTTGTCAGAGAGAGCGACACGTTTGTCGGTGACTTCTCTCTGTCGTTCTGGTGAGTAGGAGGAGATGGATGAAGGGGCTTATAAAGGAATGTGAGTAAAGGGTCTTATTAAATGTGTTTGTGTCATTCTGTGTGTCTTTGTTACTGTTAGTATGATTCTTTGTGTCTTTGTTTGTTTGATTCTGTGTTGGTGTGCCTGGAAGTGGCATGTGAAAGACCTCCGTCATTCTACCATAAATGCAGGTGGCTGATTTCACCTAAGCACACACGCACCTGGGTAGCGTGACTCTTGTCGCTGCTAGCTTTCCACTGGGAGGAGGCGACCCAAATTTCCCCGCAATAGGATAATAAAGTAAAGTAGATAACTGCGGATATCGAGATGTGTGGTTTGGGTTATGTGTGTGTTGATGTGTACATTTTATGTATTTTTTGAGAGTGTGATTTTATGTGATGCTATTTTGTACACAAGCCAAACGAAAAATGTCTTACATTCAGATAATAAAGTTGTATTGAATTGAATTGAATTGAAAATGAAACCCTGGCTCCATCTCATCTCTCCAGGCGACAAGGCAAAGTCAACCACTGTCGCATCAAGTCGCGACAGGAGCGGGGTCAGACAAAGTACTATCTCATCGACGCCGTGACCTTTGACAGCCTGTACAACCTCATCACGCACTACCGCCAGTTCCCGCTCCGTTCCTCTGACTTCACGCAGCTCTTGAGAGAGCCTGTGCCACAGCCTCAGAGCCACGAGGGCAAAGAGTGAGTGTGCTTAATTAACCTCTTCACTGCCACAGTATAACAGCATTTTGGTATTGCTGTGTGCCAGGGCAAAATTTCGCTTTCTTCGGTAGGTTCACTAATCTGTTCACTGCTCGATCATTTATTGAGATATCTCTTAGATCTTTGGCATGTGTTTTGCTTATACCCTTGGCTATTATAGGATGACATGATCATTGGACTTTGTTTGTGATTGTTATAGTAAAAATTGATATGATGACCATTTTCGTCAAAAATTACAGTTTCCGGACTTACACACACACAGTGACACACATTGCAGCACGTAAAACCACACAAAACACTGCTAAAACTGGTGTCAAACATCAGATACTCACATTACAGCCCATAAAAGTATTCTTCTGTGTGGTAATCCATAAATCACTTCTTGTAGAGCTTCCAGAACACTGTATCGCTTGAAAACAGGTCTACGAGTTGAGGTCCGACTTTCCGCCGCCATTGTGAATGGCGAGAATGCTAACACAGTTTTCAACACGTGGTAGAACGTGGTAGCAACTTTAGTAACTTATCCGAACGGTCTATGGGAAAGAACTGTGTTTAGAACCCCTACAAGTACTTGGACAGTGGTTACCTCCCATTTAGTTTTCAGAAATGTCCTGAAATGTTGGTGACACAAATCCCACGTATGAGATACGGTTATGGGCGTACGACAAACCAAAAATGACCACGTATTACATACGGGGTGGGCAGTGAAGGGGTTAAACCAGTGTGTGATGTGCAAAGGGTATACTTCTGGCTGAAATTATCTGAAGTTTGTGTTTTTATTCAGAGTTAATAAATCATGTAAAGCCAAGAATTAGCACTTTGGTTTGATAACCTGCTCACTTCAACTACGTGTCTGTATTTTCAGCACTGATTTTTGACTCACATGCGAAGCAAAAGTGAGTCTATGTACTCACCCGAGTCGTCCGTCCGTCCGTCCGTCCGTCCGGAAAACTTTAACGTTGGATATTTCTTGGACACTATTCAGTCTATCAGTACCAAATTTGGCAAGATGGTGTATGATGACAAGGCCCCAAAAAACATACTTAGCATCTTGACCTTGCTTCAAGGTCAAGGTCGCAGGGGCCATAAATGTTGCCTAAAAAACAGCTATTTTTCACATTTTTCCCATTTTCTCTGAAGTTTTTGAGATTGAATACCTCACCTATATATGATATATAGGGCAAAGTAAGCCCCATCTTTTGATACCAGTTTGGTTTACCTTGCTTCAAGGTCAAGGTCACAGGAGCTCTTCAAAGTTGGATTGTATAGTCAATATAACACTTACCTCGACAGTACTATTCTTGCACATTATCTATTATAGGCCGAAAAAATTGGACAAAACGCTGAGTGGGTACAATTATCTCCCATAACCATGCGCCACCGTGGATCCCAAGCACTGTCCGAGTGCTTCCCCCTTACAGGATGTAGGTGGCGCGTCCTCTTTCTTTTTTCGCGCGTGTCAGACCGGCTGTGTTTCTGCTACGCTCCCGGATTATTTTGGACTAAGAGGCTTCTTTTCTGTGTGGACTATCACCTGTTGGATTATTGTGTGTTTTTCCACTTCTGGCTTGAGGCTACGTTGTGTTTCCTTCAACTTGTGCCTCCGTTTTTGTGTGGCGGACTCGGCGTGCCTCCCGTCCTACTTCGTGGTGACCGGTCGTCTGCTTCTCGTTTCGCCGCATTCACTTGAGTATTGACCTAAATTTTCTTTGAATTTTGTTAATTCTCGGTCTTTAAGGGTACGTACAGGGCGAGGTAGGATGTCTCGTCCTGTTTTGGGCTCTGGTTCTACGGAACCAGAGTCTGCCGGGGGCAACCCTTCTCCGGGCGCCCAGCGTCATGTTTTACGCACGGAGAAGGGGATCTTTCGGCGCTCCGACTCTCCCTCCCCAAACGCTTTGCGTTTGCGGCGAGGGAGGGCGGAGAAAGCCTGTTTGAGCAAGCTCAATGCGAGCTTGCTCAAACAGGCTGGGCTTGAGCCTGGGACTTCGGGCGGGGCTGCGCCGTCGAAGGTTCGGGGAAGGTCGAGGGGAAAGAAAAAGCTTCTTTCTCCTTCTCCTTCAGTGGAACAAGCTTCCCCCCCTTCGACGCCGTTGTCCGGCCCTCAGTCTCAGGCTTCAGCTCCTCCCGGTTTCAAGCCTGGGGGGAAGGTTTCCTTCTCCTCCCTGGCTCGAATCCGGGGGCAGGTCGATTCCCAACCCTCTTTGGGGGTTGGTGAATCCGATCTAGGGGCTACTGGAGAGACTCGGGTTTTGACAGCCAACGGCCATACCACGTTGTAAACACCGGTTCTCGTCCGACCCCCGAAGTTAAGCAACGTCGGGCCCGGTTAGTACTTGGATGGGTGACCGCCTGGGAACACCGGGTGCAGTTGGCATTAAAATCTTCCTTTTCCGGTGCCTCTCCTGTGCCCTCCTCGGTTTCCACCGCTGTGGAAGCCAGGAGGGACACGGGTCCTCCTCTGAACTCCCTCGCTGGGTCGTCTGCTGCTGTTTCGACAGTAGTTTCGGCCTCCTGGGGGGGGAGATCGGAGGAGATGACGGGGTCTCTGAATTCCCTCCCCGCTGGGGTTGGGATGCGAATTGACCCCGTTCAGGGCGGTCCTGTGGGGGCAGGGGTTTCAGGCTTCGTGCCTACGACCACTGCTACTACGGTTCCCTCTGACGTCCGTGTGACTGGTGGCTGTCCCTCTTGATAAGACGCTCCGGCCGACTAGTTACTGGACGTGGAGGTGTTCGACAGAACGTGGTACTTCTGTCGAATGGTCAGGGCGACGGGAACATTGTTTCTGTTGCTCAGACCGACACCTCCGACCGGACCGTCTTGACCCCACGCCATTCCTTAGCGTCTGGTGTTCGGGGGACGGATGGTCCGGACCAAGGGTCCGGAACGTTCCAGGCTTACGGGTCGGGATCGAACCGGACCCACGGGTCCCGACTGGACTTGACCTCCGGGTTTGGTCCGGACGGGACCCATGGTACGGGACCTACCTCTGGCCCTTGCCGAACCCCCGGACCTACGGGTCCGGATGGTACGGTACGGGACCAGTGGTTCGGTACGGGACCAGTGGTTCGGTCGGGACCGGACCACCCGACCACCTCTGTTGGTCTGGGTGGTCTGGCACCGAACCGGAACACACCGGACCACCGGACCTACGGGTCCGGATGGTACGGTACCGGACCAGTGGTCCGGTCGGGGCCGGACCACTCGACCACCTCTGTTGGTCCGGGTGGTCTGGCACCGAACCGGACCATGCCGGACCTACGGGTCCGGATGGTACGGTATGTCCACGTCCGACCGAGCCACCCGAACACTTTTGTGGGTACGGATGGTTCGGTACCGAACGGGACCTCCGGATGCTACGGGACCGGACCGAACCTACGGGTTCGGATGGTCCGGTCCGAACCGGACCACCCGACCACCTCTGTTGGTCCGGATGGTCTGTCACGAACCGGACCATACCGGACCACCGGACCTACGGGTCCGGATGGTACGGTAGGTCCACGTCCGGACCGAACCACCCGAACACTTCTGTGGGTACGGATGGTTCGGTGCCGTACGGGACCTCCGGATGGTACGGGACCGGACCACATGACCGGAACACCGGACCACCCTATCGGATCGGTCCGGACCACCCGACCACCTCTGTTGGTCCGGATGGTCTGGCACCGAACCGGACCTACGGGTCCGGATGGTACGGTATGTCCACGTCCGGACCGAGCCACCCGAACACTTCTGTGGGTACGGGTGGTTTGGTGCCGAACGGGACCTCCGGATGGTGCGGGACCGGACCGGACCTACGGGTCCGGATGGTCCGGTACTGGACCGGTGGTCCGGTCCGGACCGGACCACCCGACCACCTCTGTTGGTCCGGATGGTCTGGCACCGGACCATACCGGACCACCGGTCCGGATGGTACGGTGTGTCCACGTCCGGACCGAACCACCCGAACACTTCTGTGGGTACGGATGGTTCGGTGCCGAACGGGACCTCCGGATGGTACGGGACCGGACCGGAACACCGGACCGGAACACCGGACCACCCTACCGGACCGGTCCGGACCACCCGACCACCTCTGTTGGTCCGGATGGTCTGGCACCGAACCGGACCTACGGGTCCGGATGGTACGGTACGTCCACGCCCGGACCGAGCCACCCGAACACTTCTGTGCGTACGGATGGTTCAGTGCCGAACAGGACCTCCGGATGGTACCGGACCTACGGGTCCGGATGGCCCGGTGCCGGACCACCCGACCACCTCTGTTGGTCTAGATGGTCTGGCACCGAACCGGACCATACCGGACCACGGGTCCGGATGGTACGGTATGTCCACGTCCGGACCTAACCACCCGAACACTTCTGTGGGTACGATGGTTCGGTGCCGAACGGGACCTCCGGATGGTCCGGCACCGGACCGGAACACCGGACCACCCTACCGGACCGGATCGGCACCCCCGACCGGACCGGACCATTTCTTTTCTGATCAGACCCGATGGGTTCCTGTTCAGTCTATAAATGGCGGGGGTTCGTTGGCTGGGCTGACCCAACAGTCGCAGGGTTGTTGTTTTTCTCCCCCTTCGGCTGCTGGAGACGTTTCGTCTTTGTGGCAGGGGTCTTCGCGGCCTCTTGCTTCTGTGGGCGTTTCTTCACAGCCTGCTTCATCGCTTTCGGCTCTTCCCCCTCAAGCTCCCTACACTCCTGCTTTTGAGGAGTTGTCGGGAAGTGAAGAGGAGAGTGAGTCGGAGGACGATAGGGAGGAGGATCAGGGTCGCCCTGAGGTTAACACTGATCCTCTACCCTTGCCGGTTTCTGATGGAACTTCCGAAGCTATGCTTCGTACTTTCCAACAGTACATGACAGACATCACGCGGCGTCTTGACGTCACGGATGCCTCTCTTAAGCGTCTGTCGTCTAGTGTTGACACACAGGACCTGGACCCGGGGTCTGAGGACGAGAGGCAGGAGGCTCGTCCTCGCACAGCTAGAAGGACGTTTGAACAGTTTCAGGACGTCCTTCCCTGAGACGCCCTCTCGTCCTTTGAGTCCGCTTCGGCCCGGGCGCGGGAGGCTCACGCCGCGTCTGCCGGCGGCTCGTTTTATGAACGATCCGTCCGCCGGCAATTCGCGTTCCACCCTAGTCTTAGTGCCACGGTGGAAGCGGCAGCACATCGCCTGAGGAGTACAGATTCACGTGCAAACGCGACCTATGTTCCTCGGGAGGACGCGGGTTCAGTGCCATGCTTTCCTTCGGGAGGCGCACCTCCACTGTTTCCTCGTGTCCAATCTGTTTCGTCCCTCCCTTTTCCCTTTGACTCTCGAACTCTCCCTTTCCAGACTTCGAGTGTTTAGGGTGGGGCTGACGGTGATGTGTTCGTTGGGGAGGTGCCTTCGGTCAAGAAGGTGGAACTGAGCTCTGCTTCGTTCCACAATCTTGAGGCCACCGTTTCTTCCACAGTCGAGGCCCAATCACAGGCCTTGACATGGATGAGCACGCTGTCCACACTGTTGGACCCTCCCGATCGGGCAGAGTCCGATTCCACTCGGGTCCTTGACACGGTTCGAGTGGATCGGGCTTTGCATGCCGTGCGATCGTGCGTGACGTCTGCGGCAGAATTGGCCATTGGAACACGGGTCCACTTTATTGGCCCTGTTCCGTGATCATTTTCTGCCTACTTCTATAGTGCCTCCGGATATGAGGAAGAGTCTGAGGAACACGTTTCCTCAGCCTTCTTCCCTCTTTCATCCGGACACTGTTCGTTCTGTGGTGGAGTCCACACGCCAGAGGAACACTGATTCTCTGATGGTTGGCCTCGCTGCTTCGGCGACGGCGGCGGGGAGTAAGAGAAGTGCTACAGTCACCTCCAGCTCCCAGCCTCAGAAGAAGAAGAAGAAGAAGAAGCCAGTTTCACTGCCTCCTTCTTCCTCCTCTTAGGCGCCTGTTGCGTTCCCAAGCTAGACGAAGGGTGCTCAGACAGGTAAGGGGAAGCAGCACCACCAGGGGGGGTGGTCGCAAGCCTGCGCCTGCCCGCCAGCAGAATTTTCAGTGAGTCCCGGCCCTACGTTGACGCCCCCTCAAGTTGCCCCTCTTTCGTCCGTCGGTTCCCTTTTTCGGGCCCGCGGCATGTGGGGCAGACTGGTCTCCAACCAGTTTTTCTTGAGGGTGGTGTGGTCGGGGTTTTCTCTACCGCTGTCGTCACAACCTCCATTGTCCGCTCTACCCTGGACGTTCCCCCCTCCTCGAGACCCTGCCAGATGGCAGGCTCTTCAGGACGAGGTGAACTCGTTGGTCGAGAAGAAGGCGGTCTACCCCCTTTCTCAGCCTTCTCCGGGGTTCTGCTCCCGCCTGTTCACCGTCCCCAAAAAGGACGGCCGGTTCAGGCCGGTGTTGGACCTCTCCACCTTGAACTTGTACCTTCACAGGTGCAAGTTCAAGATGGAAACCCCTTCGTCGGTCCGGTTGGCCATCCGGCCAAACGATTGGGCCATGTCTGGGACCTCCAGGATGCTTACTTCCACATCCTGGTGGCCCCGGGGTACCGACATCTGCTCCGGTTCATTTGGGAGGGCACAGTGTTCGAGTTTCGGGCCCTCCCATTCGGCCTGTCCTTGGCCCCTCTGATTTTCAACGGGGACAACAACACCACATGCTTAGCTTACCTTCGCCACCAGGGGGGCACCAATTCTCGGTCCCTCTACCTGTTGGATTCTGCTCTGGTGCCAGACCAATCAGGTCCGGATGTCAGTCCAGTTCGTTCCGGGGAAACTGAACGCCCTGGTCGACATTCTCAGTCGGGGCGATCAGGTTCTCTCCACAGAATGGACCATCGCTCACAACGTTCTACAGCGTCTGTGGGCAAGGTGGGACCGTCCTCTGATCGATCGGTTCGCAACTCGATTCAGCGCTCGGCTTCCCAGGTACGTCAGCCCCTTTCGAGACATGAATGCGTTCCACTTGGACGCATTCACTCTCTTGTGGAGGCTCCTCGATGCTTACGCCTATCCCCCGACATCTCTGATTCCGAGGGTGCTGGCAAAATATCTGCAGGAACGACCAAGACTGATTTTGGTCGCGCCTTACTGGCCAACAGCTCTGTGGTTTCCAGATCTTCGCGGTCTCACCCACGTAGACCCTCTACCTCTGGATCTGGACGGGGGAGGTCTGCTCCAGCCTCGATCATGCCTCCCTCATCCACGTCCAGAGAGTCTGTGCTTGACCGCATGGCTCTTGTGCGCTCCAAACTGCTTGCACTAGGATTGCACAAGAGTTCAGTAGAGTTTTCCTTGAACGCTAAGAGGCGATCAACTAATCAGCTCTACGACTTACGCTGGAGAGCTTGGGCCACCTTCGCCTTGTCCAAGGGGATAAAGCCGCTTTATCCCTCAACACAGGACTTGGCCAACTTCCTGGTGGAAGTGTATCAAAAGAAGAGTCTTTCTTCTAAGACTCTTCTTGGATACAGATCTGCCATCGCTTCCACGATTGCGGCCGCTACTGGTCGCAGACCTGAACACTTGATCAGGTCCTCCCTCATCGCTAATGTCCTTTCGGGTATTAGCAATGCAGCGGTGTCTAAACCTCGGGTTTCATTTCCCAAGGGGGATGTCTTTCTGGTCCTCAAACTCCTGCGTAGCAATGAGTTTGAACCCCTGGCAGGCATCAGTATCAAGTTGCTGATTTTTAAGACTAATTGTTCCTCATCGCTTTAGCCACTTGCCGTAGACTCAGTGGTATTCAAGCTTTGAGTGGCCTGGACTTTGACATTGAGTTCACCACACAGCAGTGGTTGCCAGCATGGTCACGTCAGTCTAAGGTATGTTTCTTGGGTATATTTTCTTTTACGGTAGTACTGTTCGAAAATTGCCTGGGTATCTTAATCCTTGGATTTAAGTGATTTTGATTAAGGAGTTTAATACTCTACATATCACCCTCACACCACTCTGGTATTCTGTGCAAGAATAGTACTGTCGAGGTAAGTGTTATATTGACTGTAAGGCTTCTTTTTAAGCCTACTGTCTATATGATACTTACCGAGACAGTACTATTAGAGTTTCCCTCCCGCCTCCCCTCTTGATATGTTATGGGCTTTTTGAGGGTCTGCAGCTCATAAAGAAAGAGGACGCGCCACCTACATCCTGTAAGGGGGAAGCACTCGGACAGTGCTTGGGATCCACGGTGGCGCATGGTTATGGGAGATAATTGTACCCACTCAGCGTTTTGTCCAATTTTTTCGGCCTATAATAGATAATGTGCAAGAATAGTACTGTCTCGGTAAGTATCATATAGACAGTAGGCTTAAAAAGAAGCCTTACACATATTTTGAAGTGACCTTGACCCTGAACTATGGAAGATAACTGTTTCAAACTTAAAAATTATGTGGGGCACATGTTATGCTTTCATCATGAGACACATTTGGTCACATATGATCAAGGTCAAGGTCACTTTGACCCTAATGAAATGTGACCAAAATAAGGTAGTGAACCACTAAAAGTGACCATATCTCATGGTAGAAAGAGCCAATAAGCACCATTGTACTTCCTATGTCTTGAATTAACAGCTTTGTGTTGCATGACCTTGACCTTGGGTCAAGGTCACATGTATTTTGGTAGGAAAAATGTGTAAAGCATGTGAGTCGTATGGGCTTTGCCCTTCTTGTTGTTTTCTTTCTTTACACGGGCAAGGTGGGACATGAAATGGGAAATGGATTTACCTACACCTTGTGTGTCTATATTTACTGACATTTTTCAGATGGTACCACGAGGGTTTGAGTCGTGGATCGGCAGAAGAAATGCTGAAGAGAATTCACTACGATGGTGCCTTCCTCGTCAGACGCAGTCCCCAGGACCACTCTACCTACGCCATTTCTTTCAGGTCAGATAAAAGGCT
>NC_090245.1:38651560-38719060 GCF_037325665.1 Littorina saxatilis | reverse complement strand
TGTAACAAGTGATTAAGCGTTGAGCGGGTCAAAAAGGTAGCAGGGTAGCTAAACTGTAAAGAAAACTTTTAATAAGCCATGTTCGGAAATAAGTCTTGCCAGGTTTGCATGGGTTGTGAAAGAGTGAATGCTCTTGCTTTTATGAGGCAAACTTTCCCACGTGACATTATAGGCCAGTCACTAGCACAGTAGTTGTCTGAAACACGTGGATAAGGAGCACGTGTGGAAAGTTTGCCTCAATAACAGCAAGAGTATTTACTCTTTCACAACCCATACAAACCTAACCGAGTTATTTCGGGAGTTCGTCTATTCTTACCATCTTTATGTAGAGATCAAAATTGAAAGCCTGCAACCCCTGAAAGCGGTCTATGGCTGCCTAACTGTTGGGGTTTAAACGGTCATACACGTAAACACCCACTCGTGAAAAAACACGAGTGTACATGGGAGTTTCAGCCCATGAACGTGGAAGAAGAACACCCGCTCAGCCAAGTTCCTTTCTTTTTCTGTTTCATAATTATTCGTTTGTCCGCCTACTACAAAGACCAATAGGTTAACATACTGATGAATGTTTTGTTTTGTCTATAAGTGAAGGTTTCGTAAACTTACCTTTTTCAACAAAAATTGTATTCTTGTAAAGAAAGCCAAGTTTACCTGCGTGAATGTTTCGTTTGTCTAGAATTGAACATTTCATAAAATTACCTTTCTTGTTTGCTTTCTTCTTGTTAAGAATGCAACATTTCAGCAGAGCTGTCCATCTTACAATGGTCACCATACTTTTGTTTCTCTCAGGTGGCGTGGCGACTACGGTACGAAGAAACAACATTGGTTTCCGTCCAACTACGCGGAGGAGATAGAGACTCACAGCGACTCCAGCAGTGAATCCATGCCGCTGGGAACTCTTCAGCAGGGCAGCATTGATGTGCAGGGTGCTTTTGTGGGTAAGTTACTCCTAAGCTGGATTTCTACTTTTTCTTTTCATTCTTTCAAGTGATCATTGTCAGATGTTGCTGAAGATTTGGCTGTTTAAGTGTGACAGTTTTGTCGCACAATATTTGCTTTGAGCATAGAACATGATTGGCCGGCTGACAATGACGCATTTAAATGACACGTTTGATCTGAAGAGTAGATCTGTGACTGCCACTGCATGCCAAGCAGAGAGGTGTTTTGACCACTCTTGCAACTGTTGATTGTTCCTGTAGCTGCTTTTTCCACCAGTTCTTAGTTTGTGTCAGGTAAATACTTGATTCAAACTTGGCCCTCTTTCAGAGTTGTTGCCTCAAAGGGGAGACAAGTACATCTTCCGTATTGTCACTCGACAGCAGGGGTTGCCCTTTGAAGTTATGGTCGACACAGAGGAAGAAATGAGAGACTGGTTTGACAAGATCACTGAATCTTCAACTGTGGCTGCTCAGCGGGTAAACTCGCTAATTTTGTCTTTCCTGGGGGATTTTTTATTTGTTTACTGTTTGTGTCTGTCTGTGAATGTCATTAAAATAGAGGGTGAACTGGATACTTTGGTCTTTTCCTTGGGGATTTTCTATATTTTTAGTGTCTGTGTCTATTAGTATGTCTGTGACTGTCATTAAAATAGAGGGTGAACTGGATACTTTGGTCTTTTCCTTGGGGATTTTCTATATTTTTAGTGTCTGTGTCTATTAGTGTGTCTGTGACTGTCATTAAAATAGAGGGTGAACTGGATACTTTGGTCTTTTCCTTGTGGATTTTCTATATTTTTATTGTCTGTGTCTATTAGTGTGTCTGTGACTGTCATTAAAATAGAGGGTGAACTGGATACTTTGGTCTTTTCCTTGTGGATTTTCTTCTTTTTTTATTGTCTGTGTCTATTAGTGTGTCTGTGACTGTCATTAAAATAGAGGGTGAACTGGATACTTTGGTCTTTTCCTTGGGGATTTTCTATATTCTTATTGTTTGTGTCTGTTTGTGAGTCTGTGACTGTGTGTCTGTTTGTGAATTTTGTTAACATTTCGTAGTATTTCTGCACCAGTGTCAAACATTGTGTAATGCATGGAATGTGAAAGCTTGTGTAGCAGCTGATTGCATGCAATTATTAAACATGTATTAACCTATTAAAGTAGGTTTGAAAGATTTGCATAGATTTGAAAGTGCCATTTACCTTAAAGTACGGTAACAGCATTTTGAAAGTGTTGAGGTATGTAAGCTTGCATCATCATATTTTTAATGTCAAGTGTAGGCTTGGAGCCCCATATGTTAACTTTGAATATGACATTTTGTGCATACAATTTTGGTTAATGGCAAAGGATTTTAAACAATCGTAAACATTAATTAACTTTTTCTTTTTCAAATATTTGTGAAATGATTTTCTGAACAATTATAGGGAAAGTCAAATGAATGAACAGAAAAGGAAGCTGATTTCCGTGTTCTGCTATGTGGCCCTTATCCTACCTTGACTGGCGTCAGTGTTGTTTTGTACTGTCTGCATTTGAGTAGTAGAACCTGTATCTGTTTGTTTTTTACTACTTGCATTATGATCAGTCCCAAGCTACAAGTCTGCATAAAGCTTGAAAGTAATGTTTGCACCTTTGACGTAAAATATATTAAAGTGAAACAAAGTTTTCGAAGATTGATTTTTTGTTGTTGTTGTGCATATTGCAATTTGTAACATGCTTGTTCTCTATTTGAACCCAGCTAACCTCTCTCCTTTTGATGAGGCTGAGAGGACACCAAAATTTGAGACTAGAGGTTTGGTTGGGTACAGAAGAGTGTGGCATCAAAGTTTTTGAGCTAAGAGAGTGGTAACCAGGGATGCAGAAAAGGAGAAATTCAGTCTTGCCACTCACCCGTGGTGAGTAGAAATTTTGCTGGGCAATCAACACATCCCATCAGGCAAGCGGCTGGAAACTGGAAACTTTTATTGCAGAAGTTGAAAAGCTTTCTGCTGGCCTGATGGGCAAGTTGGCAACTTTTGAAATAATAGTTTCTAGTTTTTAACGGTTCAGTTGTTCATTGCAATACTGATGCAAATATATCTCTGTCGCTAATAACTTCTCTTGTTTGCCTGCTTATTACATTTGGTTTAACGTAAGTGTGTTTATAGAGACACCACCTTTCTCAGGGGAAAGTTTTGAACCAGTGGACATATCTGTGGATTAGTAAAATTGAAAAGGTACTGAAAGGAATCCTTTCAACTTCCGCATCCCTTGTCACGATTAATTCGTAACTTGCTGCAAGGGGCTGATCGCAGATGCATGTAGGAGTCATGTGACTTGCTGCCATTTTGATTTGTGACGTAGATATGTTGTGTTCCCCCGTTTTCTGGGGCTGGCAGGCTTTTCAACTCTCGCAGCTTGAGTTGCAGCGTGTGGTAGGTAGTCGCTCTCTGTTTGTTTGGCTGGCTTGCGTGCTTTGCTGTGTCAAATAACAACTCTTTTGTGTGCTTGTGTCCATATGGGAAGGGAGTGTGCATATTATGTGTGTGTGTGTGTGTGTGTGTGTGTGTGTGTGTGTGTGTGTGTGTGTGTGTGTGTGTGTGTGTGTGTGTGTGTGTGTGTGTGTGTGTGTGTCACGGCTGATGGAAGGTGAATTAAAAAGATGAGGATGAGGTGGAGTTGGGGGACAGGGGGGGTGGGGGGGGGGTGTTAGTAGAAAGGAAGGGAGAGAGAGAGGAGAGAATGTGTGTGTGTGTGTGTGTGTGTGTGTGTGTGTGTGTGTGTGTGTGTGTGTTATATTTAAGCCTATGTCCTGTGAGTGAATTTCTGCAGCAGAATGAGGCTTTACCGCTTTGCTGTGCAATTGCTGTTTTCACGCTTTTGTTTAACATATTTACATTTTCAATTATGTTGCAAACCCTTTGTAGATCAATCAGTTTATCCAAGGAAGGCATTCATTACTGTATGCATGATTCATAACTTATACCAGTTTAAAATGCGTCATTTTTACTGGGAAAAAAACAACAACAACAAACGAAAAGTAAGTTATACCTACGTTAGTAGACACAAATGTGCTTGCAATAACAATGTCACTGAACAATATTAAGATTGTAGCTCACTTATATACAGTACCACAAACATGACAGTTGTACAGATCTTGCTTTAACAATAGATCCCTGCGCCTTGAGTCCGAGTCTGGAGATACGCGCGCGATATAAGACTTCATATACATAATAATAATAATAAGTTTAACCTCCCCACTCTCTCTCTCTCTCTCTCTCTCTCTCTCTCTCTCTCTCTCTCTCTCTCTCTCTCTCTCTCTCTCTCTCTCTCTCTCTCTCTCTCGCTCTCGCTCTCGCGCTCTCACTCTCTCTCTCTCTCTCATAGGAAAACTAGAATTTTACATATTGGATACTCAATTAGTTGTTGTGTATAAAATTGAAGCAATTCTGTAGCATTTTGTATAAAAAAAAATAAAATCTGTAACAATACTGGGGTGCCTGTCATGTTTAGATACACGTGTGGACAGGAGATAACTTTTGTTGTCGATGTCCTTTATGAAACGCAGGGACACCGTTTTAACATACTCTCTTTCATGAAACAAACTCTTTTAAAAGATTCCTTCAAGAATTTTCTACTTAATGTACGTATTCATACATGTCACATGATATTACTAAGATAAACAGAATAGACGAATTGCAGAAATAACTCTGTCAGGCTTGTATGAGTTGTGAAAGAGTTGTTTCTCTTCAAAACAATGAGGCGAACATGTGTGGAGTCAGAAGTGTGCCCCACTGTTTTGAAGAGGAACAACTCTTCGACAACCCACACAAACCCGACAGAGTTATTTCAAACATTGTCTATTGAATCAAACAACTTAAGCTTGATCAGGATCAAGACCCTGCTAAATGAATCAATATAAGCTAAAGGTCAAATGACAACAGGTGTCCTTTGTTGAGAGGCGTCCTTGTATTGCGTGTCCTCACATGACAGGTTACACTCTAATACGCTAACATCAACATTTCCAAGAATCCTCAACTGTCTCTTCACTTCTGTAGATTTCAAAAAAATAATTCGAACAAAATGAGTGTGTCTTTGTATATATCTATATCATGTTATATACATATATCTACCTCCCGCGGGTTAGGGGGAAGAATTTACCCGATGCTCCCCAGCATGTCGTAAGAGGCGACTAACGGATTCTGTTTCTCCTTTTACCCTTGTTAAGTGTTTCTTGTATAGAATATAGTCAATTTTTGTACAGATTTTAGTCAAGCAGTATGTAAGAAATGTTAAGTCCTTTGTACTGGAAACTTGCATTCTCCCAGTAAGGTAATATATTGTACTACGTTGCAAGCCCCTGGAGCAAATTTTTGATTAGTGCTTTTGTGAACAAGAAACAATTGACAAGTGGCTCTATCCCATCTCCCCCCTTTCCCCGTCGCGATATAACCTTTGTGGTTGAAAACGACGTTAAACACCAAATAAAGAAAGACTGCATTCTGTTCAGAGAGGGATTTTTTGTTTGTTTGTTTGTTTGTGTAGTTACTGAACAGATTGACTAATAGCGAACAAAATGAATTGAACACAAAATAACCACTCTGCACAGGAAGCAGCCAGGCTGTTGATTTAATTAGCATGTGCTTAAAGTTGGAGGATGCCAAGTTATCCCAAGTAAAACCGGAACAGATCTGGGATGGTGAACATGATAGATTTCATGAGAAGCAATGTAATTTTCACACGGTTTGCAGGAATTGAGGGACGGTTGGCACTGCCACTGGCATAAAATTGGTGGCAAGACATTCATATGAACAGCATGATAAAACTAATTTGTGCGATTTATTATTCATAATGTCAGACCTGCAGTCCTTAGTGAAACCTTTCCTTCTGGTTAACTTATGTTTGCAGTGAACTCTTGTGTAGCGTTTGCACTCCGCTTTGTGTGCTCTGTGTGATTGTGTTTGTGTGTGTCAGTGTGTGTGTGTGCGCACAAGTGTGTGTGTGTGTGTGTGTATATGTGTGTGTATGTGTGTGAGGAGTGGTAAGGGTGTTAGTGCTGAATTTATCCGTTTCAGCTCTTATTGCTATATGAAGATAAATACTGTCTCTTTTAAGAACAACCTTAACATTGAGAATACTGCTGAATTTTGAATTATTGCTGTGCATCAAAATACCAATCTTTGCAAATTTGTGGGATGTTTGTTCATGCAGTTGGATGTATAGAAATGCCATCATGAAGAGAAAAAATTCTCGAAAGGGAGAAGCTTTTTTTAACTTACTTTGTATAGGCCGGACAAACAATCGGTTTTAGAGAACTAATTGGTATTTAAACAAAAAGAGAACACAACAGTAACCATGTAGGTTTGGTACATTCTTAATCGATATTTCGACAGCTTGTTTCTGCCTTCTTTAAGACGGTGAAAAGTAGGGAATCTTTTATAATGATTCAGAAGAAAACTACTTCATTTTGTTGGAATGTTCTTTACAGACTATTGCCATGTTGATTATATTCAGCAGAGAACAACACACCACAAGAAATGTATTTGGAGATAATTTTTACATTGCGTTATTTTTGTGTGTTTGCAGACAACAGAGCAGAAGATGCTGGAAAGGACAATGCGTATTGCCAGAGAGTTTTCTGATCTCATCGTCTACTGCCAGGCTGTGCCCTTCAGCCCAGAGAGTAGGTCCAAGCTTACACGACGGAAAAAAAAGATTAATTAATCCTTTTGAGACTTCAAGAGAAGCACCGATAAAATATTCATTACAGATTCCTTCCTTTCCATGTAAACCATTTTGTAAACCACCGTCAGATGAGACCATCATTCTACTTAGACACATTTGACCAAGACTCAACAGCCGGATTTCTGTTTAGAATGGGATTTTTGTGTTTTTTGTTGTTGTTGCTGAATTGATATCACAGATTCACACAACATTTTCTGCAAACCCTCGAAACTGGGAAACTACTGGGCGCAGTTTGTTCAAAAGTTGATACACTAACTTGATAATAGGTCCGATTGATCGTATTAAAACTTCATAATGTTACCTGGGACCTAAATGCGAAATAAACCACAAAAAACCGACTTGGCGGTGGGAGGAATTCGCGGAGCCACAGCCAGCCAGGCAGTCTGATAGAACAGCCGAACTCGTCACACATTGACGAGAAATATAGCGTCATAAAAAGATTACGTCACGGTCAAAAGTCTTTGACGTCTTTTTCTCTCGCGCGGTGTGTGTGTGTGTTCATTTTGTGCACATGTGTTAGTGTTACTGTTTGTGTGTGTGTGTGTGTGTGTGTGTGTGTGTGTGTGTGTGTGTGTGTGTGTGTGTGTGTGTGTGTGTGTGTGCGCGTGTGCATGAGTCTGTACTCGTGTTTGTGTGTGTGTGTGTGTGTGTGTGTGTGTGTGTGTGTGTGTGTGTGTGTGTGTGTAAGAAAGAGAGAGAGAGAGAGAGAGGAAGAGAGAGAGGGAGTGAGGGAGAGAGAGAGTGTGTGTGTGTGAATGTGTGTGCATTTTCACTGTGATCAAATAAAAGAGAAAGGCCAGTCACCACGCACATCCTCGGCTCGCATGCAATGTATTTATATAGCAAAGGGAATGCCTGTAATTCACACAGATCAATCACTTGGTCTTAAACGTGCACAAGACAAAAACGTTCATACTGGGGGAGCGAGCCAGTCTGAAGAGTACTCGGGTCCAGCGCGAGCGTTTTTTTTATTTGGAAAATGCCAAGCGCAAAACTCCTCTCAAATCCCGTGCATTTCGTGCGTTTAAAAAAAAGCGTGGACAGCGCTCCAGTGTCAAACTGTTGCTGCACTTGTTTGGGTGTGGCTATAAGCATAGTGACATGAATTTGATTGGTCAGTATTTTTAGGCAAAGCACATGTTCTCAGCAAACAGAAAACAAAATATTGGAAGCGTGAGTCACGCTACCCAAAATAAAATCTTTTTTTACATATATATTTTTTTCTAAAACTTTTTTCCCCATGGTTCATTCATCATCTGACATAACTTTTTAGCGAAATCTAACCATAAGATTATTGAAAAAAAGCAAAAATGTAGACGACCACCTTTAATTTTCCCACTGGGCAGATCTGTGGCAGTTTACTAATTTGTTTGCACAGGAAGGTAGGTATATACCTGTGAAAGAGACAAAGATGGATAAATCAATTCTTTGCACCAATGTTGTCATTGCATAGACCACTAGGTTTGTCAACACATTTCTTGCTTGTTTCCTTTTTTTCTTCTCTTTATTTTCTTTCTTGTTTTGAATGAAAAGATTGATAATTTTGGAACCAAATGCTTTTAGAAAATCAATGTTTCCCAAAAGCATTGGTATAGCCTTTTGTGAAGCTAGTTAATTCTACAGATCCTCAAGTTCATTGCCTGTTGGTTTTGCTTTCAGAGATACCAGGGCCGTTTTATGAGATGTCCTCCTTCCCAGAGACCAAAGCAGAAAAATTTGTCAACAAAAACAAGGCCAAGTTCTTCTTGCAATATCCTTGATGTTATTAGTTTTACCTCAACTGGTGTTTACTCTGCTGACGTCTGTGAAGCAAGAATGAAGCCAGGTGTCATCCTCTTGGTATGGAGCCAGAACGGAAAATAGTGATGCAGATTAGCTGCACTCCTGTGTCTCTTTTTATATTTAGTCAAGTTTTGTTGTAATCTTCTGGTTTGTCTGGATTGGTTGCTTATTTTTGTGTTTGTTTGTTTAGTGCTTTGTTTTTCATGTGTGTGAGTGAGTGCATGCATGTGTCAGTGTGCTTGTGTGTGTGTGTGTGTGTGTGTGTGTGCATGCGTTCATGCACATGTGTGTGTGTGTGTGTGTGTGCATGCATGCATTCATGCACGCGCGTGTGTGCATGTGTGTGTGTATTCTATCATTACACGTGTCACCAGCGTATTTATTTCCTTAACGTCTCTGACATATCATCGGCGCCAGCTGAGTCGGGTGTACCCGAAGGGTCAACGAGTGGAGTCGTCCAACTACGACCCAGTCCCTATGTGGAACTGCGGCTCTCAGCTCCTGGCCATGAACTACCAGACCCCTGATCGTGCCATGCATCTTAATCAGGGACGTTTCATGGCCAACGGCAGGTATGCACTGAGCTGTGTCAATTTGCTTGTTCAGTGGAACCCTCCCTTTTCAGGCCTCCAAAAATCTGTGAGTTTGAAAATAAAGTTTTAGAAAGGAGGGAGATTACAATTTCAGACCTGTTTACCAGTACGATTTGGGCGTATTTTGTACGCCAAATTATTATCGGTACGCAAATACGCGACACACGCACAAAATACGCATAAGAAAAAGTCTAGAATACGTTTTCCGGTGTTGGTGTGCTGATTACGGGATGGTACAACTGATACCGGTTTCGGTCGAAGGGAGATAACCATGACAGCGAGTTTTCAGCTGTGGAAACCTTGTTCTGTTGTTGGCACGTGCGATCGTCTGGACAATCGTGGCAAAATGAAGCGGTAAAATGTGTCAGTTTGGGATGACTGTACCAAGTCTAAACAGCAGAAGCAGCAACATTTCTGGGAGAAATATAAGAAAGAGCCAGGAATTGTGGAGTCTACAATGGGAAAAAGTCATGCACACTGCAAGTATTGTAAATCAGATTTCTCCGTTGCCAATGCTGGGAAATATGACATCGAACGACACTGCGGCATTTCCAAAACTCACCTGGACAAGGTTGCTGCAAAGAAATCTGCTGAAAGCTGCCAAGGAATTATGCAAATCCTGCCAGAAGAAAAGGCTGTAGTCCGTGCTGAGGCAATGTTTTCTCAGATGATTGTAAAAATGAACTTGCCACTGTCAACCGCATCTTTTCATTATCAATCTGTTTGGAAGACACTGGTTATAATGCTATAAACTGACAGGTAAATAGAATTGTTTTATCCCTGTTGTATTGGAAGGAGTTAAATTCTGAAGGTGTTCACAAGACATGATATTCTTACACAAACACGTTTGCACCCACGCGTACATTTTCCCTAGCCCATATGGCTTTGCTTGCAAAGTACACCAACTTTTTGAAAAATACACTCAACTTTTTGGGAAAATACTCTTGCCTCGGGTTTAGGGTAAACAGGTCTGCAATTTACAGATGTTATGAACAGAAAATTTGAGAAAAACAGGGTCTTAAAAGTGAGGGAGTCTTCAATCGGGGGTCTTAAAAGGGGGTTCCACTGTATATGATATTACAGTCAAACCTGCCTGTAACCACCACCCAAGAGACGGACCGATAGTGGTCGTTGCAGGCAGTTGGTCGCCATGAAATGGTGAATTTTATGGGGAACAAATCGTCTGGGATCCTGTGTGTGTGTGAAGCTTGTTTGAAAAAAAGTATGATGGTGTTGTGTTTCAGATGTGGGTACATTCTCCAGCCAGAAATCATGTTTCATGACGCATTCAATCCTTATGAGAAGAAGTTCTTGTCGCAGCTAGGGGTGGAGCCTCTAACCTTGACCATCACAGTGAGTGTTTTAAGCCTAAAAGGCATATTCCTAATATTAGTGACCCAGTTCACCACCATTGATCAGTTCAGGTTTTTATCCGCAATAAGAGCATCCTTCCACTAAAACACATGCAACAAATGGACAGCCTGGCTGCTTGCTGTAGTCAGTAGAAATTTTTTGAATAATTGACTTATGAAAAAATCACCTGTGGCATTAAAGAAAATAAATCATCGAAAAAATGCCACTGTGCACAGAGAGCACCCAGGCTGTTCAGTTTTGGTATGTGACCAAATGGAGGGATGGTCTTACCCCATGTAGCACCCAGGCTGTTCTGTTTTGGTATGTGACCAAGTGGAGGGATGGTCTTACCCCATGTAGCACCCAGGCTGTTCTGTTTTGGTATGTGACCAAGTGGAGGGATGGTCTTACCCCATGTAGCACCCAGGCTGTTCAGTTTTGGTATGTGACCAAGTGGAGGGATGGTCTTATCCCTTGTAGCACCCAGGCTGTTCATTGTTGGTATGTGACCAAATGGAGGGATGGTCTTATCCCATGTAGCACCCAGGCTGTTCATTGTTGGTATGTGACCAAGTGGAGGGATGGTCTTATCCCATGTAGCACCCAGGCTGTTCATTGTTGGTATGTGACCAAGTGGAGGGATGGTCTTATCCCATGTAGCACCCAGGCTGTTCAGTGTTGGTATGTGACCAAGTGGAGGGATGGTCTTATCCCATGTAGCACCCAGGCTGTTCAGTGTGGGTATGTGACCAAGTGGAGGGATGGTCTTATCCCATGTAGCACCCAGGCTGTTGAGTGTGGGTATGTGACCAAGTGGAGGGATGGTCCTATCTCATGTAGCACCCAGGCTGTTCAGTGTGGGTATGTGACCAAGTGGAGGGATGGTCTTATCCCATGTAGCACCCAGGCTGTTCTGTTTTGGTATGTGACCAAGTGGAGGGATGGTCTTACCCCATGTAGCACCCAGGCTGTTCAGTGTTGGTATGTGACCAAGTGGAGGGATGGTCTTACCCCATGTAGCACCCAGGCTGTTCTGTTTTGGTATGTGACCAAGTGGAGGGATGGTCTTATCCCATGTAGCACCCAGGCTGTTCAGTGTTGGTATGTGACCAAGTGGAGGGATGGTCTTACCCCATGTAGCACCCAGGCTGTTCTGTTTTGGTATGTGACCAAGTGGAGGGATGGTCTTATCCCATGTAGCACCCAGGCTGTTCTGTTTTGGTATGTGACCAAGTGGAGGGATGGTCTTATCCCATGTAGCACCCAGGCTGTTCTGTTTTGGTATGTGACCAAGTGTAGGGGTGGTCTTACCCCATGTAGCACCCAGGTTGTTCAGTTTTGGTATGTGACCAAGTGGAGGGATGGTCTTATCCCATGTAGCACCCAGGCTGTTCATTGTTGGTATGTGACCAAGTGGAGGGATGGTCTTATCCCATGTAGCACCCAGGCTGTTCTGTTTTGGTATGTGACCAAGTGTAGGGATGGTCTTATCCCATGTAGCACCCAGGCTGTTCTGTTTTGGTATGTGACCAAGTGGAGGGATGGTCTTATCCCATGTAGCACCCAGGCTGTTCATTGTTGGTATGTGACCAAGTGGAGGGATGGTCTTATCCCATGTAGCACCCAGGCTGTTCTGTTTTGGTATGTGACCAAGTGGAGGGATGGTCTTATCCCATGTAGCACCCAGGCTGTTCTGTTTTGGTATGTGACCAAGTGGAGGGATGGTCTTATCCCATGTAGCACCCAGGCTGTTCTGTTTTGGTATGTGACCAAGTGGAGGGATGGTTTTATCTCATGTAACACCCAGGCTGTTCAGTGTTGGTATGTGACCAAATGGAGGGATGGTCTTATCCCATGTAGCACCCAGGCTGTTCATTGTTGGTATGTGACCAAGTGGAGGGATGGTCTTATCCCATGTAGCACCCAGGCTGTTCTGTTTTGGTATGTGACCGAGTGGAGGGATGGTCTTACCCCATGTAGCACCCAGGCTGTTCTGATTTGGTATGTGACCAAGTGTAGGGATGGTCTTACCCCATGTAGCACCCAGGCTGTTCATTGTTGGTATGTGACCAAGTGGAGGGATGGTCTTATCCCATGTAGCACCCAGGCTGTTCAGTGTTGGTATGTGACCAAGTGGAGGGATGGTCTTATCCCATGTAGCACCCAGGCTGTTCAGTGTTGGTATGTGACCAAGTGGAGGGATGGTCTTATCTCATGTAGCACCCAGGCTGTTCTGTTTTGGTATGTGACCAAGTGGAGGGATGGTCTTACCCCATGTAGCACCCAGGCTGTTCAGTTTTGGTATGTGACCAAATGGAGGGATGGTCTTACCCCATGTAGCACCCAGGCTGTTCTGTGTTGGTATACAAGATACAAGATACAAGATACAAGATATTTATTCACCAATTTTGCAAAAGGATTTCATCTTGGCACGGCACGGTAAAAATAAAATAAAAACCAACCAGACACATATGCAGACACACATCACCATGCATGCATACATACGTACATTACACTGTCATGCACACACAGACACAACTCACGCACACACACACACACACACACACACACACACACACACACACACACACACACACACACACACACACACACAATTATTTACATTCTCACACATAACCAGCCACATATCTACATCACAAATTCACATCGTCGCCTTGTAAACGTAAAAACCATATCAGTTTAAAAGGGGTGCCAGTAATTTCAATACAACATTAGTGAATACTAGAACAATACCTAAAATTTATAATCCATTTAAAAGTAAGTAGTACATGTAATTATTATCATTTAGTCAGATCATCACATAAAATTATATAATCATGATCTAGACAGTTTAAAACAACAGTATTAACAGACTATCACAGATCTACTCAAGCACCTGAACTTAGAGTCGCATTGCACAAAACTACTACCATCACAGAACTACTCCAGCACCTAAAAATTAAGGACCATTCCACATTGCACATATTTCCACTACCACAAGTTTTGAGAACAGTAATGGAATGCAGTGAAAGGACTAAGTAACAAAAGAACCCCCCCCCCCCCCAATCCTATAACTACAGTATATTACAACGTCTTCACTACAGGAGTTGTCAGTACAGCATGGGGGATGAAGCTAGAGCGAAAGCGACTAGTTCTGGCTTTCAAAGCTCTGTAGCGCCTACCAGATGGAAGAGGCTCGAAGAAGTGGTTTGCCGGGTGGGAGGGGTCGCGAACAATCTTTCCTGCTTTTCGACCTGAGCGCAACTCAAAGATAGAGGCAACGGAAGGGAAGTCACAGCCCGCGATTTTGGAGGCTGTCCGCACAATGCTCTCCAGTAGCTGTTTCTCTTTCTCAGTGGTGCTGCCATACCAGACCGTGATAGAAAAACACAGGGTGCTCTCAACGACTGCGCGATAGAACTGCGCCATGATTTGCTGTGACCAAGTGGAGGGATGGTCTTATCCCATGTAGCACCCAGGCTGTTCTGTTTTGGTATGTGACCAAGTGGAGGGATGGTCTTATCCCATGTAGCACCCAGGCTGTTCAGTGTTGGTATGTGACCAAGTGGAGGGATGGTCTTATCCCATGTAGCACCCAGGCTGTTCAGTGTTGGTATGTGACCAAGTGGAGGGATGGTCTTATCCCATGTAGCACCCAGGCTGTTCAGTGTTGGTATGTGACCAAGTGGAGGGATGGTCTTATTCCATGTAGCACCCAGGCTGTTCTGTTTTGGTATGTGACCAAGTGGAGGGATGGTCTTACCCCATGTAGCACCCAGGCTGTTCAGTTTTGGTATGTGACCAAGTGGAGGGATGGTCTTACCCCATGTAAAACCCTGGCCAGATCTGAGACGGTGAGCCCAACTTGACTCATTAAATTAATTTTCAAAATTGATTCAAGAAATTTTTTTTCACTGTGCACAGAATGCTGCCATGCTATTTGATTTGGGCTAGACGGGCGCAGTGGCGTGGTGGTAAGACAACGGCCTCCTAATTGGGAGGTCGTGAGTTCGAATCGCTGTCGCTGCCGCTTGGTGGGTTAAGAGTGGAGATTTTTTCGATCTCCCAGGTCAACTTATGTGCAGACCTGCTTAGTGACTTAACCCCCTTCGTGTGTACACGCAAGCACAAGACCAAGTGCGCGCGGAAAAGATCCTGTAATCCATGTCAGAGTTCGGTGGGTTATAGAAACACGAAAATACCCAGCATGCCTCCCCCGAAATCGGCATATGCTGCCTGAATGGCGGGGTAAAAACGGTCATACACGTACAAATTCACTCGTGCTAAAAACATAAGTGAACGTGGGAGTCTAAGCCCATGAACAAAGAAGAAGAAGAAGATTTGGGCTATGTGTTCAAGTGAAAGGATGCTCTTATTCCGCGTGAAACCGGCACGGTTGGCCTAGTGGTAAGGCGTCCGCCCCGTGATCGGGAGGTCGTGGGTTCGAACCCCGGCCGGGTCATACCTAAGACTTTAAAATTGGCAATCTAGTGGCTGCTCCGCCTGGCGTCTGTCATTATGGGGTTAGTGCTAGGACTGGTTGGTCCGGTGTCAGAATAATGTGACTGGGTGAGACGTGAAGCCTGTGCTGCGACTTCTGTCTTGTGTGTGGTGCACGTTATATGTCAAAGCAGCACCGCCCTGATATGGCCCTTCGTGGTCGGCTGGGCGTTAAGCAAACAAACAAACAAACAAACAAACATTCCATGTAAAAGCCTGGACAGATCAGTGGCGCTAAACAAGATTGTGTGCACACAAAGGAGGGTGGCCTGAAAGGTGTGAAAAGCACATCTGAAGCACACCATTTTAAATGAAATGGTGTAGCTGAAGTTAATACTTGTATCTGACCCTTACAGTTGAGAGTTACAGTGTGTAATTTGATCAAAATGACATAGCTTCAAAATCTAGACATATGGGTTTTTCAGCATGATCAGTAATAATATTTGAGAGTAGAAAAACCTTGTTTGAAGATTTGAGTTTGATATATTTGACAGTAGAGGCTGGAAAAATTAAGACTGCAGAGACTATAGAGTTATGTGAGAAAACACACACACACACACACACACACACACACACACACACACACACACACACACACACACACACACACACACCCATACACAGACATTGAGTTGACAGAGTTATTCCTGATGACATGTGGCCATTTAAGCTTTTATTAGTGTGTCCTCAATATATGTGTGTGTGTGTGTTTGTGAAGATCCTGGGAGCACGACATTTGGTGAAGACAGGTCGTGGAATCGCCAGTCCCTTTGTGGAGTTTGAGATCGCTGGCATGGAGTGCGACAAACAGAAGTTCAAAACGGGAACAAAAGGTACAGTTTGCCAGCCAGTACACTGCTCTGAATAGGCACCACCCTACTTGTCAGTAGAGTGGAACATCCCTTTTGAGACCCGAATGTGTTAGTATATCATTTCTCTGTGCCTGACATGCATTCCAAATCTGTGTGTCTCTCTCTAAGTCTCTTACTGGGATAAGAAGAAGCCAAGCAATCAAAATGCATGTTGTGCATGGTTCACTGGGTGTAGATACTGTGTAGGATATTTCAGCTGATTATATTCATGATCTTAGTTGAGTGATTGGCATTCTTTAAATTCATGTCTCTGTCTCTTTCTCTCTCTCTCTCTCTCTCTCTCTCTCTCTCTCTCTCTCTCTCTCTCTCTCTCTCTCTCTCTCTCTCTCTCTCTCTCCTTTCTTCCTTGCTTCATTCCTTTTTTTTTCATCCTTTCTTCCTTTCGTTCTTTCTATCTTTTCATGCTTCTCTCTCTGTGTCCAGAGGACAACGGACTGAACCCAGTGTGGAATGAAAAGCTCCCTGTGTTTGATGTGCTGTGCCCCGACATGGCCCTGATTCGCTTTGCTGTGATGGACGAGGACATCTTCGGTGATCCCAACTTCTTGGGGCAGGCCTGCTTCCCTTTGCCCTGCATCAGACCAGGTGAGAGAAAGGAATGGGGAGTTAGGGGGGGTGAGGGGGGGGGGGGTGAGGGGGAGGGGGGGAGAGGATAAGGTGGGTGAGGTGTGTGGAGCAGGGGTTGGTGGCGGATGGGTGGGGATACAGAGTGTATGGTTTATATCACGGGGGAAGAGTAGATCTATGTGAGAAGGTGAATTCTGCAGGTTTGTGTGTGTCTGTCCCCTCTTTTTACTTGCATGTGTGGGTTTGTGTGTGTGTGTGTGTGTATGATCAATGGCAGAACCATGTACATGCATGCATAATGATGTAAACGTCGAGACGATACAGACTTGAGGCTCTTCTGTCCTGTTGTTGCTGCAAACGATCATCATTCTATAGAGCTGACAAGTGAAAATTAAGCATGCTAGCAAAAATGCACATCCAACAAGCGGTTGCACAATGAAATACAGCAGTAGAAAGTCACATTTACATCTCCCATGACATCTCCATAACGATTCCAGTCCCGAGCCTTTCAATGTGATCTAAGTCCAAATGCCCCCAATGCCCAGTAATGTAGTACACCTGTACTACATGTACTCTTGGCTAATCTGCATGTTGTCCAGAAAAGACAGACATGCGGAAAAACAAGAAACAGGGCACAAGAAAGAAAACTACTACAGTTAAACCTGTCCTGGCGACCACCTCTTGATAACGACCACCTGACCACATTAACCATCCCAAAGGCTCCGCAGCGAGTTTTGTTTCAATATAATTCACCTTTCTGTATCGACCACCTGTTTATAACAACCAATTTGTGTCACTCTCGTGGGTGGTCATTACAGTAGAATCCGCTTAATAAGGCCACCTCCGTGCAGGACAAAAGTGGCTTTATTAAGCGGGTGGACTTATTAAAAGGATCTCAGGCAAACAGAGCAAATAAAGCAAATAAAGCGAAAAAGCACTCAAATCCAAGAGGATTTAATACAAATAAGCAAATAAAGCAAAGCGCTGAAATCCGAGAGGAAAATACATGTATCTGATGTCTATTTGGGACAGTCCTGGAACATCAATGTGCGCACTGCAATTGTCAATCAGAAGAGCGATTCTCCTCTCGTCTCTCCTCAGACTTTCATTCCATTTTTTCAACCAGTCAGCGCAAATTCCCTTCATTTTTCAACAAATTTGTCAGCATCCCACGGGAGACTCCCAGAGTTACAGCACCTTCCCTGACAGAGACAGACGGCAGCGCTCTGAACTTCTCTAGGATTGCCATCTTTTCCACAGTTGTCATGTCTGTCCTCTTGCGTTTGGTGGCCATGGTTGCTTGTGTCCGGATTTCAAACTAAACCCCTTTCCATCCAAGAATTGTTGGCAGTGACAGAAATGCGATCATGAACATTCACTCACATGAACAAAAACTTCTGTTTGAAGTTGTTTACGACCACTGACTTGCACTTAACGTGATTAACGTGATTTCAAACTCACAAGAGGCTGGCCAAAACGTCTCAGGTTGTTTTGAAAACCATTCATGGATTAGCTGTGAGTGATCAGACAGCGATTACAGACTCACTGTTACTGCTTTTCACATCTAACGCGAGCCCAAAAGTGGCTTTATTAAGCGGGTTGGTGGCCTTATAAAGCGGTGGTTTTTTAAGCATAAAAATTAAAACATAGGTGAAAATCCGTGCAGCCAGAAATTGCCCTTAAAAAGCGGGTGGCTTTATTAAACGTGGACTTATTAAGCGGATTCTACTGTATTGACAGGTTTGACTGTATTTCATTCCTGTCCTGTCTTCCTTTCCAGAAAAGCATATTCATGGTATCCTGCCTTCAATTTTCAGGTTTTCGCAGTGTGCCCCTGAAGAACGGCTACAGTGAGCCCTTGGAGTTGGCATCTCTGCTGATTCACATCGACATACGAAATCCAAAGGTGGGTTGTACCTCTGGTCACAGGATAAGTCTTAGATGTTAGCAGGGATGGCCAAATCATCCGCCCGATCGCCAGGGGCGAGTAAAAATTCCACCGGGCTAATGGAAACCACCTTGCAGCTCGCCCGGCTGGCCAGTGAAAATGTGTTCAAATGCAAAACTGTTGGTTGTAATTTCGAGTTTTAAAGCCATATGAACACTGCAGGGGCAGGAACTTCTGTTGTCTGCAAATTCATCGCCATGTTCTATCGAAACAAAAACGAGGCTCCTGTGTTCGTCACCGCTGTTTTAATTGAGTAAAAAAATCTAACACTCATAATTTGTTGTGTTGTGTTTTTGTACCGGGCAAGCACAATTTTTGGCAAGCTAGGGACTTTCTTGAAGTTACTCGCCCGGCTGGCCAGTTAAAATTTTAAGATTTGGCCATCTCTGGTTAGCAAAATGTGAATTGCAACGTCTGCATTCGATATTGTTTTACTGATAGGATAATCTCTCTCTCTCTCTCTCTCTCTCTCTCTCTCTCTCTCTCTCTCTCTCTCTCTCTCTCTCTCTCTCTCTCTTTCTCTCTTTCTCTCTTTCTCTCTCTCTCTCTCTCTCTCTCTCTCTCTCTCTCTCTCTCTTTTCTTTCATATGAATTTTTTATTTTTGTTATAATGCGGTGGCAGGAGGGCGAGGACTGCGACATCTATGCCTCCATTCAGGAGCTGCGGGACCAGTCGGACGTGCTGATTCAGCAGATGGAGAACCTGGAGGAAGCGGGCAACCGCGACGACGCCACGGCCATCAAGCAGCAGCTGGAGGCAACGCAGGAAAGACTACTGGCCAAGAACCGCGAGAGAGAATTGCGCAAGTGAGTTGTGTCCCTTCCGTCAGGTCTCGGTTGGACGTTCAATAGTCAAGTCCGTGTGAATGTGTTGTTGTTGTTGTTGTTGTTGTTGTTGTTGTTGTTGTTGTTGTTGTTGTTGTTGTGTCTTTTACAACTTGCCTTTTGGCTTCTGTGAGTAATGAGGAGAGTCTTAGTTATGAGCAGCGTTAGGCCATCCAGGGTTCTCATACGAAGGGTAGTTGTATAACCATTGGCTTTTCTTGTTATGCTGTTAAAATAGGATTCCGCTGCTCAGAGGGGCTTTCTTAAGGCTGTCACGTCCTAAAATCACACTCTTAATAACTCAAGTCTTATGGATTGCACCAGGGTATGAGTCGATGGTTATAGGAGGTGGTCTGAAAGAGGAGGTAAATGTAAGGAGCTAGTTACGTTCAGAACATCTAAAAAAGAAGGATCTTCAAAGGAAGGAAGTCCTATATGTGGGGGTCTTAGCAAGGGGGCCTTCATGTGTACCAAGATTTTAGTATTTTTTTAATTTATTTGCAGGTTCAACCAGCGACACCAGAAAGTGTATCGCCGACAGTCCAACGTTTGATGAAAACACCGTCGAACAACATAACCCTCACACAAATGAATCGCTGCCTCTTTATTGCTACAATTAATGTACTTTGGAAAGGGAAAAAAAGTGCCAAGGTTTTCATCTGTTTACTGTGTTTGGCTGCTTTCAGTTACCAAGAACACAACCATCTGACGAATGATTTGCGTTTCTTAACTTGTTTTGAATAGAAAATTTGCTTGGGCATAAAAGTGTTCCTACACTTGATTGTACCAGGCTGCTTTTGAGAGTGGGGGGATTCCAATGTTTCTGTGTGATGGCGTCTGTTGTAATGTTCAACAACAGAATTCTGGCAAACCATGACCATTTGCATGGGTGAACTAATTAAAGGTATGTTACTCCTGGCGGAAACGACCATGTTCACCACCACGGTCTGTCCAGGGGTTTGCATGGAATAAGAGCATCCTTTCACTTGGACACATACCCAAAATCAAAAGAGTGGTTGCGTTCTCTGCAGTGTGGGAATGCTTTCTTCAACTTGATTTAGCAGATTGACGTGGGTGTCAGGGGTTAGGGTTAACAAAATTAACTCAACAACAAAATTCCCATTCTCCGCAGGAAGCAATGAAGTTGCAGATTTTTGACAATGGGATACTCTCATCCTGTGTAAAAGCCTGAACAGACTCTCATCCTGTGTAAAAGCCTGAACAGACTCTTATCCTGTGTAAAAGCCTGAACAGACTCTTATCCTGTGTAAAAGCCTGAACAGACTCTCATCCTGTGTAAAAGCCTGAACAGACTCTTATCCTGTGTAAAAGCCTGAACAGACTCTTATCCTGTGTAAAAGCCTGAACAGACTCTTATCCTGTGTAAAAGCTTGAACAGACTCTCATCCTGTGTAAAAGCCTGAACAGACTCTCATCCTGTGTAAAAGCCTGAACAGACTCTTATCCTGTGTAAAAGCCTGAACAGACTCTCATCCTGTGTAAAAGCCTGAACAGACTTGCATTCTGTGTAAAAGCCTGAACAGACTCTCATCCTGTGTAAAAGCCTGAACAGACTTGCATTCTGTGTAAAAGCCTGAACAGACTCTTATCCTGTGTAAAAGCCTGAACAGACTCTCATCCTGTGTAAAAGCCTGAACAGACTTGCATTCTGTGTAAAAGCCTGAACAGACTCTCATCCTGTGTAAAAGCCTGAACAGACTTGCATTCTGTGTAAAAGCCTGAACAGACTCTTATCCTGTGTAAAAGCCTGAACAGACTCTCATCCTGTGTAAAAGCCTGAACAGACTTGCATTCTGTGTAAAAGCCTGAACAGACTCTTATCCTGTGTAAAAGCCTGAACAGACTTGCATTCTGTGTAAAAGCCTGAACAGACTCTTATCCTGTGTAAAAGCCTGAACAGACTCTCATCCTGTGTAAAAGCCTGAACAGACTCGCACCCTGTGTAAAAGCCTGAACAGACTCTTATCCTGTGTAAAAGCCTGAACAGACTCTCATCCTGTGTAAAAGCCTGAACAGACTTGCATTCTGTGTAAAAGCCTGAACAGACTCTCATCCTGTGTAAAAGCCTGAACAGACTTGCATTCTGTGTAAAAGCCTGAACAGACTCTTATCCTGTGTAAAAGCCTGAACAGACTCTCATCCTGTGTAAAAGCCTGAACAGACTTGCATTCTGTGTAAAAGCCTGAACAGACTCTCATCCTGTGTAAAAGCCTGAACAGACTTGCATTCTGTGTAAAAGCCTGAACAGACTCTTATCCTGTGTAAAAGCCTGAACAGACTCTCATCCTGTGTAAAAGCCTGAACAGACTTGCATTCTGTGTAAAAGCCTGAACAGACTCTTATCCTGTGTAAAAGCCTGAACAGACTCTTATCCTGTGTAAAAGCTTGAACAGACTCTTATCCTGTGTAAAAGCTTGAACAGACTCTTATCCTGTGTAAAAGCCTGAACGGTGGTGCCAAATAATAGTAACGCAAGAAGGAGTGTACCTTTAAGGAGACATTGCAAAGACTGAAAACTTAAAGTGTTAAACCTCCCTGTGTGTAATTAATTTCTTATTCACATGCAGGGGTCAGAAGATTTTACTATGATTATTTTCATTTTTATGTATGACATTTTAGTTTGTTACTATGTTGGTACTACAGTGGTAGCTGCGATGAAAGGACAGTCTTGGGACCAAACGTCCCTACATTCTGGGTGGCCTGTCTTGACAGGTATAGTTTGGTAATAATGATAGACAAAGGGGTGACAGAAGGTGTCCATTGGAGAGGCCTCCCATCGCAGGTAACACTGTACATTCAAAGACCAAAGGAAAGTTGCAGATGAAGTTTTGTCTCTGTTTCAATGAATTGTGAAGAAAACGAGTGAACTGTGTACATGTATAAACCGTATCTGAAGCTCTGACAGCCAACCCTCCTGTACTACATGTATTTGATTATGTCTTCATTGATTCAAAGACCAGCAGATAGTAGCTTGAAATATGTTCCGGAGACTGTTCTCTGAGCAATGTGCATAAGGCCAGAAGAAATCAAACTGCCAACCAAGTCATGTATCCATCTTTGGCTCATTAGAATTTCAGAGACAGCTGGAGGGGAAGCAACCATGATATGTTTGTGAATCAGGTTTCCCGCCAGATGTCTCCTAGTTTGACAGCTATTCTGCCATCTTGTTTTGTGTTTGTGAATCAGGTCTCCCGCAAGACATTGTCTGAGACTTATTCTGAAACCCTATTTTGTGTTTGTGAATGAGGTCTCCCGCAAGACATTGTCTGAGACTTATTCTGAAACCCTATTTTGTGTTTGTGAATGAGGTCTCCCGCAAGACATTGTCTGAGACTTATTCTGAAACCCTATTTTGTGTTTGTGAATGAGGTCTCCCGCAAGACATTGTCTGAGACTTATTCTGAAACCCTATTTTGTGTTTGTGAATTACATTTTTTTAGACAATTTATATATATACAGTCGACTCCGGTTAATCGGCCACTTTTGGGACTGACTGAACTATGGCCGATTATCCGAACATTTTAACACATAACTACGTATGAAGAAAAGATTCGGTCCCAGGGAAAATTGGCCGATTATCCGGAATTGGCCGATTATCCAGATGGCCGATTAACAGGAATTGACTGTATATATATATATATATACTAGAGGAATATCCGGCTTCGCCGGGGTGAATCGCGAGACAGAGACAGACAGCGTGGCGGTTCACCACAATCACCTTTGAAGGCGAAGTCCTGTCAAACGGGATTGAGAATTTTAGAGCTTATTTCTTAGCCCTATATTATCTGTTGTGGCTTCTCAAATGCCAAAACATACAGACAAAAGCCGCTAGACCCCATCACAAACAGAACTCTAAAATCCACAGGTGTTGCTCACACACACACACAAACACACACACACACAGAGAAGCCGTATATATATATGTATATCTATATCTATAAATATGTAGAGATAGGTGACAGTGTATTTTTCGCGTGGCTATAAATTGATTCGACCTTTTCACTTTGACAGTAAGAACAACTTACGGGTGCAAGGGAAGCGTTCTGGAGAAGCGCAGTGACATTCTAAAAATAGTAATGTAGAAACGGGAATATGGATTGAAGCCACACGAAGGAAGGGAGATAAACGCAAAACACTGGAGAAGATAAGGAAGAGTTACTGGGAATGGTGAAATGAACAGAAAAACCAAAATCGGTTCAGCGCTGCGCGCTGAGAGCACGTGTTGAAATATCTCATCGATGATATTGTGTCCGGGGTGTAGCTGAATACGGTGTCCAAATTTGAAAAAGATCCACCGAGAACTTTGGCGTTGTGATGTGGTCTAGCGGCTTTGGTGTGTCGGTATGGGGGCCCGGGTAGCTCAGGTGGAACCAAAATCGGTTCAGCGCTGCGCGCTGAGAGCACGTGTTGAAATATCTCATCGATGAGGTTGTGTCCGGGGTGTAGCTGAATACGGTGTCCAAATTTGAAAAAGATCCACCGAGAACTTTGGCCGTGCATCGCGAACAGACAGACAGACAGACAGACAGACACTAGTCGTATATATATATAGATACAGTCGACTCCGGTTAATCGGCCACTTTTGGGACTGACTGAACTATGGCAGATTATCCGAAGTGGCCGATTAACCGAACATTTTAACACATAACTACGTATGAAGAAAAGATTCGGTCCCAGGGAAAATTGGCCGATTATCCGGAATTGGCCGATTATCCAGATGGCCGATTAACCGGAATTGACTGTATATATATATATATGTATGTGTGAACTGAAAAGGGAAACAAACGGTCTCGAATAGCATGAAAATGCTGAAGAGACAATAAACAATAATAACCAACCAACCAAGCAACCATATGTTGTGTGTGAGTTAGGTTTCATAACAGACGTATTCTGAGACACATGTTGCAATCTTGTTAGGAGTTTGTAAATTAGGTTTCCAGTGAGACATTTTATGAGACATATGCTGTACTAGATGATTACCCGCTTCGTCGGGTACCGGGAAGAAGTAGAGCCGAATACCAGGCTGCGCCTGGGACCCAAGCCGGCGCACGAAGGAAAGGAGATAAACGCGCAAAACACTGGAGACCTTCTAAAAATAGTAACGTGCAGTGACCTTCTAAAAATAGTAACGTATTAACGGGAATATGGATTGACGCCACACGGAGGAAGGGAGATAATCGCGGCTGAAAACACTGGAGAAGAGTAAGGAAGAGTTACTGGTAGTGGATCCCGACAACAACAACAATAAAAACAAAAAAAATCGGTTCAGCGCGCACAGCGCTGCGCGCTGAGAGCACGTGTTGAAATATCTCATCGATGAGGTTGTGTCCGGGGTGTAGCTGAATACGGTGTCCAAATTTGAAAAAGATCCACCGAGAACTTTGGCCGTGCATCGCGAACAGACAGACAGACAGACAGACACTAGTCGTATATATATATAGATTGACATGTTGTGTTTGTGAATTAGGTTTCATGACAGACATTTTATGAGACATATGCTGTATTGACATATTGTGTTTGTGAATTAGGTTTCATGACAGACAGTTTTTGAGACATATGCTGCAACCGTATGTTGTTTTTGTTGTATGCGTTTCAAACGGGCATTTTCTGAGACATTTGCTGTTTGTTAATTAGTTTTCCTGACAGACATTTTGTGAGACAGATTGTGCAACCTTACATTGTATTTGTAAATTGAAAAGTTTCCAGTCAGGCATTTTATGTGACATATGTTGCATTGCAATGGTGTGTTAGTGAAATAGGTTGTTTTTTTAGACATAAGCTGCAACCTTATGTTGTGTTTGTGAATTAGGTTTCCTGACAGACATTTTGTGAGGCAGATTTTGCAGCTTTACATTGTATTTGTAAATTAAGTTTCCAGTCAGACATTTTATGAGACATACGTTACATTGCAATATTGTGTTGGTGAATTAGGGTTCATTTTCATTTCATTTTCATTACGTTATTGTCCCATCGCTGGGAAATTCGGGTCGCTTCCTCCCAGTGGAAAGCTAGCAGCAACGGAGTCGCGCTACCCAGGTGTCTGCGTGTTTAGGTGTATTCAGCCACCTGCACTTATGGCAGAATGACCAAGGTCTTTTACGTGCCATTGTGATGACACGGGGGTGGGACATGGCTTCCGTCTCTGGGTCTGCACATAAAGTTGACCCGTGTCCGTCCCGGCCCGAATTCGAACCTGCGACCTTCCGATCACAAGTCCAGTGCTCTACCAACTGAGCTACCGGGCATAAGCTGCAACCTTATGTTGTGTTCATGAATTACTTTTCCTGCCAGACGTCTCCTTAGACCCATGTCATAGTCAGCGAAAAATCAAAAGCAGAGTAATGAAAGTATGTCTCACGGTATCTGCTACTATGTCTAAATCTGTGACTTGAACTGTGCAGCTGTCACTTTGTCTAAGTGCCAAGAAGTTCAGGTCAGAGAGAGAATCATGCCTACTCAGTTGTTCATCTACAAATTATGAGAGATTACTCTTCTCTCTTTTTCTTTTGTTTTACATTTTTTCTTTTTTGGGGTGGGGTCTATTTTTTCTTTCTTTTTTGTTGTTGATAATCTGCCTGTGTTATTTCAGAATGATCTGAAGCAAAATTGACTGCTGATTGAATTTTGTTTGACATTGACCTTGTATAGTTCCAACCTTGATCTAGATAGGTCTGACCTTGGGTAATGAATTGACAAAGCACTTAGCACTCCAAAAAAAAGAAAAATGGTGTGCATTGCCCATAGTTTGTACAGTATTTACAACACTCATCTCGTCCGTTTTGTTTTTGTATAAAATGTTAAATTAACCAAGCAAAAATGTCGGTTAAGTTCTTTGTTAAACTAGAATGGACCCTGTTGTTTGTTAGAGACCTTCAGAACAAAAACAGCCCGTTTAAATTGTATGTACATGTACCTTCAAATAGTGGTTGAAGTAATCGGGCAAACTAGTTCTTAAGGATGTCACTGTGCTTCTGTTTTTATATTTTAAGTCTTTCACAGTCTATCTCTTGTTCTTTTGTGTGCAAGGACTGAGCAGGTGGTAATAACTTGGTACAGTGGAACGCTGGCTCTTTTCAGACCTAAAACAAATTGACAAAATTAGGTCTTAAAGGTCCTTGTCTACATTTTTATACCGAAATCGCCATTTGACCATTAAAATGCAGAGTCTATTATGTACAAATATCAACAATACACCCCCTTTCGATCAGGAAAGACGAAGCCAGTGTTGCCGTTTGAAAATTCATTGTAGTATTCCAGCGTAGTATTCATAGTAGGATATCCTTATTTGGAAAATGCCAAGCGCAAAACTCCTCTCAAATCCCGTGCATTTTGTGCGTTTAAAAAAAGCGTGGACAGCGCTCCAGTGTCAAACTGTTGCTGCACTTGTTTGGGTGTGGCTATAAGCATAGTGACATGAATTTGATTGGTCAGTATTTTTAGGCAAAGCACATGTTCTCAGCAAACAGAAAACAAAATATTGGAAGCGTGAGTCACGCTACCCAAAAATACAATCTTTTTTTACATATATTTTTTTTTCTATAATTTTTTTCCCCATGGTTCATTCATCATTTGACATAATTTTGTATCGAAATCTAACCATAAGATTATTGAAAAAAAGCAAAAATGTAGACGACCACCTTTAACAAGGAGGTAGTTTGAAAATGGGGGTAAATTAAATTTACAGAGTGTCTGAACAGAAAATCTGGAAAAGGGAGGAAGTCTTTAAATTGGGGGGTCAGAAAAAAGAGGTTCCACTGTATACATTGTATGTGCAGCATGGTGCCAGTAGGAAAGTGGTTCCCCCCGCGGGTTAGGGGGAAGAATTTACCCGATGCTCCCCAGCATGTCGTAAGAGGCGACTAACGGATTCTGTTTCTCCTTTTACCCTTGTTAAGTGTTTTTTTGTATAGAATATAATCCATTTTTGTAAAGATCAAGCAGTATGTAAGAAATGTTAAGTCCTTTGTACTGGAAACTTGCATTCTCCCAGTAAGGTAATACATTGTGCTACGTTGCAAGCCCCTGGAGCAAATTTTTGATTAGTGCTTTTGTGAACAAGAAACAATTGACAAGTGGCTCTATCCCATCTCCCCCCCCCCCCCCCCCCCCCCCCCCCCCCCCCTTTCCCGTCGCGATATAACCTTCGTGGTTGAAAACGACGTTAAACACCAAATAAAGAAAGATAAAGAAAAAGGAAAGTGGTCCGTCAGCTTGCAGTGTGCTATTCACGTGGAGAATGTCAAATATGTTACCATTAGAGATCTCTTGGACATGTTAGCTAGTCATTCACTCAGGATCTAGGAATGAAGCAATTTTTTAAGAAGAGATGTGTCATTACAAGGTATGCACCTGAAATAATTTTCATTTGTTTCTTTGTTTTCTTACCTTTTTTTTCTTTTTTTAGTGTAATTTATTTATTTATTTATTTATTTATTAAGGAGATTTCTATAGCGCATAACTAAAAGCACAATGCGCTTTTAATTAATTAACACAACACACATTTTTTTCAGTGAGAGTACCCCGTTAGATAGTCATGGTGCTGCATGTCAAAATGAACACTGTACTTGGAGATGAAATGATTTGACTTCTGTGAGATGGAACTCTTACTGAATATCTGCTACAGATACATGTGAAAAGAGATGCAATTTTGCTGGACATAGTTACTGCCGAAAATGACATTCGGCCTGGGTAACTTATCAAGTTGTTATGTGTCAACAGGAGGCACGGAAACGTCCCACTAGTCCGAGGGTTCACTTGTCCGAGGGTTCACTAGTCCGAGGGTTCACTAGTCCGAGGGTTCACTAGTCCGAGGGTTCACTATAGACGCTTGATTTTCCAGTTATTATACCGCCCCTTAAAAGGCGGTATATAGGTTTCACTGTGTCTGTCGGTGTGTGTGTGTGTGTGTTTGTGTGTGTGTGTGTGTGTGTCTGTCCGCAAATAGATATCCAATGTTTGAGAACCGATTTCAATGAAATTATGTGTGAGGCTGTAGTACAACCCAGGCTCGATCCTCTCCATAATTCAGGTCGGTGGGATAACTAATTGACCCTCACAGGCAAAAGGAAACCCGAGGTGCTATATAATATGACTAAAAACTGTAGGCAGTTTGATCTAGTAATTGTCCAGTCGGGGCGGTATCCTGATAAATTTAATATCCTTTCTTCAGTCAAAATATAAATAAGTTTCTTGGGGGAAATAGTCTGAGATTTCTTCAGTCAAAATATAAAACACCACATTATCTTTTTGAATGAAAACAACTCAGTGTTTTTATGAGAATATTCTTCGATTTGGTTCCCACAGCAGTGAAAAACACACGCACGCACACGCACATCCACGCACACATACACACACAAAATAAAAACAAATCAAATTGAATATCCTTTGTTCAAGCGTCTATAGTGAACCCTCGGACTAGTGAACCCTCGGACTAGTGAACCCTCGGAATAGTGAACCCTCGGACTAGTGAACCCTCGGACTAGTGAACCCCTCTCGGAGGCACAGTTTTCTCCAGAAGGGCTGAATGGAAATTGAAACATAATTTGTTTCAAGGTTGAGATCCTTCTGGAATGAGATATACCACCTCTGATTTTGTTGAGACTCCTGTGCTGAAGTGCACGAAGCGAAAGTGGGTGCCACCCAAACGGGTGAGAACAAACCGTGGGGTCTGATTGGTTGAAATCACAACAAATCTATATTTCAACCAATCCAACACCGCGGCGGGCTCCCACCCGGTTGGTAACTTTCTCGTGTCTTCGGCCCTGGTTTCATCTGATGTGTACGTCTTTCAGACTCGATACTTGTTATACCCAAGACATTGACTGATGATTGCAAGACTGACACGAAAGAAGGTGTATCTTGTTTTACTACTGTTATCTTTGCATGGCCAGAAAGTGTTACCCCGTTTCAGTCAATTGATCATGTTTTGATTTCTCTGTGCGTGTACAGATAACCAAGGCATAGCAATGAAGATAACATTGATACTAATGATGATAAAAAAAACCATAAAATGTACGTCTTGTGACTTGATAATGGGACATATAATTGCTATAACCCCTTCAATAAGGGAAATAGGACTTGACTTGACCATGTGACATGAAATTTGTGTTGTCAAACTTTTAACCTGCACATGTTATTCTGTGGAACAAATTTTGTGTCCTCGAAAAGGTGTGTTCTGCGGTGCACATAAGCTGCTATTAGACGACCACTATGTTTATGGTATAATTGTGTGATGTGGCCGCTGTATTCTCGAAAAGGGATACTCAAATTTTTTAAAAAAATAGTGTTGTTGATATGACATGTTACTTTGTGGATTGTACTCTCCACACTCTCTATTTGAAAAGTTTATGTCTTCAGATGTGCAAGTTAATGCATAAACTAAAAAAAAATTTAAAAATGCTATGAGAGTGAATGAAATGACAAGTAAAATATAGTACATGTACAAACAAAAGATGTTCTGAAATTGATAAACGTTCCATTCATTAATGATTGAATTGAACTTTAAGATATTATGTATACCTAATCCCTATCCCATTGAACGAGTGTGTACGCCACCACAGATCTGTATCTGTCCAGGCTTTTACATGGAACAAAAAAGTCCTTCCACTTGGAAACATACCCAGACTCAACAGACCGCAACACGGTTGGCCTTGTGGTAAGGCGTCCGCCCAGTGAGCGGGAGGTCGTGGGTTCGAACCCCGGCCGGGTCATACCTAAGACTTTAAAATTGGCAATCTAGTGGCTGCTCCGCCTGGCGTCTGGCATTATGGGGTTAGTGCTAGGACTGGTTGGTCCGGTGTCAGAATAATGTGACTGGGTGAGAAATGAAGCCTGTGCTGCGATTTCTGTCTTGTGTGTGGCGCACGTTATTTGTCAAAGCAGCACCGCCCTGATATCGCCCTTCGTGGTCGGCTGAGCGTTAAGCAAACAAACAAACAAACAAACAAACAAACAAACAAACAAACAAACCCAGACTCAACAGCCTGGCTGTGCTAAGCAGAGTGGGAATTATTTTCTGGGAAATTAGTTTGTACAGATTCACAAAGGTTTCAGTTAAAATATTATATCAGCATACACAAATTCTGCTTCTATGTTAGTGAACAGACTATTGATTGTATGCATGTGTCCAGGTGGACAGATGCTAATCCCATGTAAAAACCTGATCTGTGGTGGTTTACGTCATCTTTTCAACAGGAAGAAAGGTAACTTGAATGAATGTGTGAAGATTAAGAATTTGTTATACTATCGTCATTATACATCCTACCAGAGAGTGAGTGAGTGAAAAAAAGAGACAAGACACTCTTGTTGAATGCTTGTGTCGATTTTTTGTGCTGTCTTTGATTGCAATTTTTCAAGTGCTTTAAAGAGATTGAGTTCGCCTTCCATATAAAATGTTCATCTGTAAGGTTTTGTTCTGTCTTGTTTTGATTAGGAAGAATAGTTACCCTATGGGCTATGGGAACTAATTGCTAAGCTTATTTTCGGCAAGGCAGTTAAAGGCACATGAATGTATCAAGTTTCAGTATTGAAAGGACACTTGAAATCTAGGGAAATTTTGGCTGCCCCCAGGGGTGTCCTCTCACAGATACTACTGAGTTAGAATAGGGATGATTTTAAGCTTATTAAATTGTATGAATGTGGAGAGTTTTTTTTATTTTTTTATTTTTTTTATCATCCCTACAAATATGGAGAGGGCAAGTGGATTTAGATTTGATGTTAGTAGAGTAGGAGTAGGGGATAGCGTATGTTTTTAGTTACTTTGTTTGTGACGTCACATTCTGTGTATGCACTGGACGAAAAAACAAATACAAAGAAACAGAGGTTGGTTTGAGTTTTATGAGTCATTTTTTCTCCTTTTTTGTGCCTTCATAAACGTGTTTCATTTCTGTAACTGCTGTTTTGTTTATTTGGATTTTGTTTGGTTACTTGTTTTAAATGTGCTCGACATACTAATATTTTGATTTATATGTTTGTTATGGCTGTATGGTCATTGTGGATGCCCACTCCCAGAGTCAAAAATCAGGAGAAAAACTTTATGTAGATTTGCAAGTGAGTGTGAAAGATACATTTAGTTTAACTTTGTTTGCTAAGGAAGCAACTCGTTGTTCTGTTCTTCATCATTTTGCGAGCACAGTTTTAGCCAAAGGGAAGAGAACTGGAATACTATGTGAATACGTGTAACACTCTTAGAACATAAATGTTCAGAATGTGCTAGTACTTTGTACAGGTATACAGTGTGACCAGTATTTAGGTTTCTATCAGTTAGGGAAGATGCTGCAGTGATACCTGTGATGTGAGGACACCTCTTAAGAAAGGACACCTGTTTGTCTATTTTGACAAAAATGTACCTGTCATAACAGGCCACCTGCATTTTAGGGACACTTTAGCTGGTCCTAAGGGTGTCCTTTCATCGCAGGTACCACTGAAATGCATCCTCATACTTGACTTGATTGTTGTACAGGCAAAGAGCAAAATGACGATGTTTCTTCTCTTAGTGCGGTATGATGTTTCTTTCTTCTGTTACTGCAGTGGCTTGGACTTTTATCTTTCTGTATCCTACTTACACTGCCATGATGTGAGACCGTCTGGTTGAAATTATGTCTGAAGAGTCTGTTCTGAATCCTCCATGTAATAAACTAGAGTGCTTTCTGTTGTCGTCAGTCACTTGCATTGAAACATGTACAGTCAAAATTGTGTTCATAAGTTTGTTACTCAGTGTGGCTATTTCTCTCTCACTGCCTCCCACTCTCCCTCTCCCATTCCCCTGAGCAATTTAAACTACCGTATACTCTTTTGTTGTACTACTTGAATCTGAAAATCTCACCGGCAGATAAAGGCATTTCAATGAAATGTTGAGTCTGTTTTTGTGTGTGTGTTTTTGTTTTGTTGTTGTTGTTGTTGTTGTTGTAATGTAGTACATGTATTTGAAGTTGCTTCTTTGACTTGAAATGGTAAGAGTACATGTATCTGGTGAATTCTTGTTTTCTGTGAGGTGCTGGATTAAAAGGTAGAGCTTGTAGCAACAACATTTGTGGGCAGCTGAGGTTCACAAATATATTAAAACAGATTTTAGATTGGAAAAAAGAGAATAAGGAGAAAATACAGATCATGGCTTTGTCAAAATAGTATATGAAGATTTTTTTGTTTGTTTAATGTTACAAAAATATACTGATATAAGTTTTCTTAAACAAAATAATAATTTGTATGTCTGTCCACTGTCAAAACCATAAGGGTCGGCATCATGTTTCGTTTTGTCTAAAATTAAACGTTATATAGAATATTAATAATATAAAAATATATAATAACGTGTCTTGTATTATTATTTTTAAACAACACCACAGGAAAGCTGACTAGAGTTACATGGCACAGAATAATAATTGGTTTCAGTGCGTTAAAAAAAAATGTGATGAGTTGAATTTTTGCATGTTTATCAAAATAGGAGGGGGAAAAGACTGGAAAAAAATAAAGTGCAAAAATGTCAAGGTAGAAGCCTAACCAAATACAGCCGAGCGAGCAGTGGTTTGAGTAAGTCTTGAACACTTACAAAGTTTATGATATTTTGAAATATATGATAGGAAACCCCCCATCTGAATAACCCCCTCCCCTACCGCCCCTTAATCCCTCGCTTAGACCTAGCTTTCACAGAGTTCTGTTCATAAACTCTGTAAATCACTTTAATAGGTATTTCTCTTATTGCACTGGGAGTGGGAACATATAAACCGTTCTTGAAAGATCCCCTGAATGGACCTTGTATGACATGAATAAGTTTATTTCGTCACCTCCATATTGTGCAGAGACAAAGGCTCAGTCAGGCTGGCTGTATGATAAAACTGAAAATTGTCTGATGTTTTTATCCTGTTCTGTTTTGTCTGAACTCATTTTACTGTCTGTTTTGTGTCAAAACATTAAAGTGTTCTTAATTTGTCCGAAATTATTATACTGTTCTTTTTTGACTGAAATAATTATACTGTCCTTTTTTTGTGTGAAAATGTTATACTGTCCTGTTTCGTCTGAAATTATTACACTGTCGTATTCCGTCTGAAATTTGTTTACTGTCCTGTATGTCTGAAAATATTAACCTGTCCTTAATTTTTCAGAACTTATTATATTGCCCTGTTTTGTTTTAATTTACTAAAATTGTCCTTGTATATTTTGTCTGAAATCACTATACTGTCCTGACTTGTCTGACATTATAGGTCTTGTTTTGTCTGGAATGGATTAAACTTTCATTGTTTCGTTATTGTACATAGAAAAAAGCAAGCCTTGGAGGGTACATGCAACATTAATAAATGTTAAAAATGAACCAGTGATACGTCTTTTTGAAGAGAGAGTGTGTGTGTGTGTGTGCGTGCATGCATGGGTGCGTGTGTGTGTGTGTATGCTGCATTGAACACTTTCATATCGGTCGGTAAAAGAACACTTGCAAGGTGTTCACAGAAAGTAGACAACTTGAAAAAAAAATTCAAAAGTCTTTCTTGAATATCTTCATTATTACTCTAAAATCCAAATGACTGGCTAAGCTCTTCATATTATTATCTTTATTTCACTTCATTGACAAAGATTTTCAATCCAATTTTTAATGGTGCCAGAAAGAAATAGGTCAGGGGGAGATGGGGGTACTGGTGCAGCAATGTGAGATTGGCCCATGTGTCACATTACCCCCTTGTCCTCGTTGATCTTGTATAAACTCCACATTGAACAAAAAAACACCCTTCGATAGTACTGATGAGCGACCTTGGGTACCTTCATGGGGCCGTATTTGTCCAACAAATTTTTTTAATTTAAATTTAGAAATTTGATTCATTCTAAAATGTTTCCCTTCTCATTCAAGGGATGTAACCACTTGGTACACCTTTTGGAAGAAATCGAATTTTGGGGTGAAATCTCTTAAATTTTACCACCAATTTTCTTCACATGTAAGAAACTGACATGCTTTTCGTCCTTAAATAATTTCACTTCTTTAGTTTTACCAGGAAACAACATTTTAGTCTTGAGTATATATCGAGGGGGTAATGTGACACAGGGGCCAATCTCACATCGTTACACCGGAATTAGGTCATTGTTCCAAAGTCGCATTTTAAAACCCGTAAACAGGACTTTAACGTGTGGGTGTGTGTGTGAGTGTGTGTGTATGAGTGTTTGTGTGTGTGTGTGTGTGTGTGTGTGTGTGTGTGTGTTCTGATTCTGTTGAGTCCATTATCAGATTATCTGTAATGCTCGCCTGCTGGTTTACAGCCGACAGCCAGGATGCCGCAAGGAACGTGACTCGTTAAGGGAGAAAATAAAAGTGCTTACTCTTTCGGTTTTCCGGGTTCTCTATATTGTGGAGCCCTCATTAAACAAATTTAAGAACCTCCTCCTCCCCCGCCCTTTCCCTCTCTTAGACCTAGCTTACTCAGATTTCTGTTCATAAACTGTAAATTTGAACCTCCATTTTAAGGCCCCTAAATCTCTATGAAGACTCGATTTTCTGATATTTTTGGTGCTGTTAGAAAGGTGGTCTAATTTGATATAAAAAGAAAATAGAAAGCCCACAAGGACACTTGCCCCTCCCCTACTCCCCCCTCCCCCTCCCCCTCCACCCCCACCTCATTGATATCCTTAGCGGATAATGACATTAGGTGTTTTCTTTGTGCTTAATATTATTTTGTTTGGACCTAGCTATTGATGTGTACATTGTTGTTAAACAGTTGTTTGTTTACCAGGGTTTGCTAGTGTGTGATAGTAGTACGGTTGCTAGAAGCGCTGACCAACAAGTGTTCAGATATTTTTCTAATTGTCGTTTCTATATAGTAAAATATGTGCTGAAATCAGTCAGCTATCGCACCATCAAGAAATCGGTTCCCTAGTACCCCTTTAAGGCTCTGGAACCACCCCGGGTGGCAATATCGGGTCGCAACAAAGAGTGTTCCCCATAGCCGGAAAGAGCCTCAACCGTGAAAGATAGAAAGAAAGGTATTGAACAAAAAAGACGCACAACACCAATTTGAACCATTTGTGTTATCATACTTATATTAAAATATTGATGACCATGGAATAAATGGGTTATTTTTAGATTTCTGACAAAAAATCGCGAAAAACATGACAAATTGTCTTTTTTATAGCCTAAACTATGAAAGATTTAAAGACAAGTATTGAACACAAAAGATAGCAATGGATAATGGCAACAACGTTTGCTCTCATTGTTGTACAAAATTGTTGATTGTCTTTTAATACTTTTCCGTTTTTGTGGATTTCACAAAGCATACCAATTAAACGGCAGTCCAGGTAACTCGTCCGAATTTTTGCGGCTAAGAGCCTCAACATTTGAAGATAGAAAGACTATCATTGAACAAAAACTATGGTAAACACTAATGTTAATAACTTTTGATCTCACACTGATATTGAAATATGATGACCATGGAATTAATGGGCTATTTTCAGATTTGTGGGTACAAAATCGCCCAAAACATGACAAATTGTCTTTTTTCTAGCCTAAACTATGAAAGATTTAAAGACAAGTATTGAATATAAAAGATTAAACGGGATAATAGCAACAACATTTGCACTCATTGTTGTACAAAATTGTTGATTGTTCTTGAATATTTTCCGTTTTTGTGGATTTCACAAAGCGTACCGATTAATCGGCAACCCGTGTCAATCATCCGAATTATTTCATGCTGCGCCAAAACGATTGAAAATGGATGGAATATTAGTGTTTGAAGACAAAAGGCGCACATTGTCATGTTAAGCATATCTTGTTACACCGTATACACATCAAAATCGTGATAGCTCTTGGTTTGAATGTTACAATGTTTGATTTTGTGCAAGTTACACACATTGATACTGACAAAATGTAATGATATTCCAGGACAATATATCCAGCGCGCTCTTTGGGTCCCCAAAACACTGTACATGGTGAGTCCCATTGTGGTGCCAAAGTAGAAAACAATTATATTCACTTTAGCGATAGTCCGCAGTAGACGACATCAAATGAAACGCGTCAAAGTCAACCTCCTCATCTTCTTCCTCGTCTTCCTCGTCATCCTCTTCTTCACAACCACCATCTGCCAGAAGATCGATCAGCGACACAGGTAGGATGGGCTTGAGGCACCACACGGGTTCCAGGACTCCGTCTGCATTTTTCGTCCATCCCTGCCCCTGGTCCTAGGGTTTGGGCCTCTCCAGAATGCCTTCATGAGCACGCTTGTACAGGGCAACGCGGTGGTTTACTCGCTGAATGTGCGGCATCAGAGCAGATTGGCAGGGAGGCATGCGGGCTAGATCGACCTTACACTTGGACGTGAGTTTCTCGTTGTCTCCCACCATCTTGCGGAGTAACTTTCCACGAACGACTGGTGCAGTCCTCTCCGCTGTACACATAGAACCCAAGAAGAGTGGCACAGTAGTCATGCCCCAGGGACTCTGCAAGCTCAGAGAGGTTGATCAGTTGCCGATGTTTTCCTGATCCCGTAGAGGTAGAGGTGCATGAGGTTCCCAATATCTACCACGCTGAAGCCATCAAGTTGACTGTATACCTGGATACGGGATCAGGAAAACATCGGCAACTGATCAACCTCTCTGAGCTTGCAGAGTCCCTGGGGCATTACTACTGTGCCACTCTTCTTGGGTTCTATGTGTACAGCGGAGAGGACTGCACCAGTGCATTCAAAGGAAAGGGGAAGGTGGGGCCCCTTAAGAAACTGGAGAAGAACCCCAAGTTTCACACGGCATTCAGGCAGCTTGGTGACGACTGGGATGTCAAACTTCGGGTGGTGAAGCAGTTGGAAGAGTTTACGTGCCTGATGTACAATTACAGTCGTGAGAAATCAGTTGATGTCGTTCGTGGAAAGCTACTCCGCAAGATGGTGGGAGACAACGAGAAACTCACGTCCAAGTGTAAGGTCGATCTAGCCCGCATGCCTCCCTGCCAATCTGCTCTGATGCCGCACATTCAGCGAGTAAACCACCGCGTTGCCCTGTACAAGCGTGCTCATGAAGGCATTCTGGAGAGGCCCAAACCCTAGGACCAGGGGCAGGGATGGACGAAAAATGCAGACGGAGTCCTGGAACCCGTGTGGTGCCTCAAGCCCATCCTACCTGTGTCGCTGATCGATCTTCTGGCAGATGGTGGTTGTGAAGAAGAGGATGACGAGGAAGACGAGGAAGAAGATGAGGAGGTTGACTTTGACGCGTTTGCTGAAAGCGATGACGAGTTTTGAGTTATCATTACAGTCTGTGTCATTTGATGTCGTCTACTGCGGACTATCGCTAAAGTGAATATCATTATTTTCTACTTTGGCACCACAATGGGACTCACCATGTACAGTGTTTTGGGGACCCAAAGAGCGCGCTGGATATATTGTCCTGGAATATCATTACATTTTGTCAGTATCAATGTGTGTAACTTGCACAAAATCAAACATTGTAACATTCAAACCAAGAGCTATCACGATTTTGATGTGTATACGGTGTAACAAGATATGCTTAACATGACAATGTGCGCCTTTTGTCTTCAAACACTAATATTCCATCCATTTTCAATCGTTTTGGCGCAGCATGAAATAATTCGGATGATTGACACGGGTTGCCGATTAATCGGTACGCTTTGTGAAATCCACAAAAACGGAAAATATTCAAGAACAATCAACAATTTTGTACAACAATGAGTGCAAATGTTGTTGCTATTATCCCGTTTAATCTTTTATATTCAATACTTGTCTTTAAATCTTTCATAGTTTAGGCTAGAAAAAAGACAATTTGTCATGTTTTGGGCGATTTTGTACCCACAAATCTGAAAATAGCCCATTAATTCCATGGTCATCAATATTTCAATATCAGTGTGAGATCAAAAGTTATTAACATTAGTGTTTACCATAGTTTTTGTTCAATGATAGTCTTTCTATCTTCAAATGTTGAGGCTCTTAGCCGCAAAAATTCGGACGAGTTACCTGGACTGCCGTTTAATTGGTATGCTTTGTGAAATCCACAAAAACGGAAAAGTATTTAAAAACAATCAACAATTTTGTACAACAATGAGAGCAAACGTTGTTGCCATTATCCATTGCTATCTTTTGTGTTCAATACTTGTCTTTAAATCTTTCATAGTTTAGGCTATAAAAAAGACAATTTGTCATGTTTTTCACGATTTTTTGTCAGAAATCTAAAAATAACCCATTTATTCCATGGTCATCAATATTTTAATATAAGTATGATAACACAAATGGTTCACATTGGTGTTGTGCGTCTTTTTTGTTCAATACCTTTCTTTCTATCTTTCACGGTTGAGGCTCTTTCCGGCTATGGGGAACACTCTTTGTTGCGACCCGATATTGCCACCCGGGGTGGTTCCAGAGCCTTAAAGGGGTACTAGGGAACCGATTTCTTGATGGTGCGATAGCTGACCGTTTTCAGCACATATTTTACTATCTAGAAACGACAATTAGAAAAATATCTGAACACTTGTTGGTCAGCGCTTCTAGCCACTAAACTATAGGGTTCGTGTCCGTCTGAAGATGTTAGTTTCTTTGTTAGTCCTGTGTTGACAACTCTTCGACAAGCGCTTAGAACTGTACCCACGGAATACGCGCTATATAAGCTTCATATTGATATTGATATATTGATATTATTCGTTTTTTCTACGGAAAAACATAAATGACGCGGACAAAACGTATTTTTCCATGGAATAACCGAATTTTGTCATCATCCGCCAAAGCATCGGTTTTTTTCGAAGCAAAAACTGAAATGAAAGAATGCTGCGGTAAAAACGGAACTGTTGTTTTGCTGCGAAAAAGTTCCAATATTTTTTCCGCGGAATCTTTTACTTGCACATTGCTCATTGCTCATTGCACGTGTGTCCCCCCATTACCGAGAGATGGACTCGTTCAAAATTACACAGAACACAGCGCCGAAAGGTTTTACTTCGATGCCGAAATTAAGTTCACAGTTTGAAGTCACAATAATGGTAGTTGAGCAGATGCGAGAACAAGTTACTACAAATAGATCATGAAGGGTCATCATTTTTCAGAAAATACTAGAAGTAAATTAGATTGTTCAAAAATTGCGCGCGCCTGCTCAGCCGCCACAACTGCACTAGTCAAGGTGAATGACCACGCGCTTTCTGTTTGGTCCACACGGTTAACTTGATAAAGCTATTTTGGGCGGGAGAAAAAGGATACGAACGCTTCTTTGCATTGGTTTTTCCGCGGAAAAATGACAAATTATTCCGAAGAAAAAATGAAAGCAAAAAATGCTGCGGAAAATTCTCAAAACATTCCGCAGAAAAACTGTTTTGCTTCGGGAAAAAAACACCGATGCTGCGGCGGATGATGTGAAAACTTCAGTTTTCTACGGGAAACGTTTTCCCGCGGCATTTCTGGGTTTTTTTCCCCCGTGGAATAACCGAATAATATCATCATCCGCCAAGGATTGGCTACATCCTCGGTCTCTTGACGACTTTCTTCACGGTTTGGGACCAGAGGAATGGAGGGTTGCCATTACTGGTATTGGCTGACCCACAGGGAAAGAGGACTCTAAACCAGTGTCATGATATAATGGCGTCTGTCGCTCAAACCTGTGTCATTGGCTGAGTGTTCGAGGTATTGGGTACGGAGTTAAGTGAGTGGCTTATGAATACCTGTCATAGATCTAGGTCAATTAATTTCCTTCATAGCTTAGTGATTCAGCGACCTAGAGTCAGTAATCCTGGATTATTGTCTCGCCATCTGTCTGGAATTCGGACAGTTAGCTTAGCTGGTCTAAATGTGGGTGTGTGCACGAGTGTGAGTGTGTTTGTGTGTGTGTGTGGGGGGGGGGGGGGTGCGCGCGTGTGTGTGTGTGTGTGCGTGCGTGCTTGTCCGTTGTCACAGGTCAGTTTTCGTCAGCCTGTTTCTTTCTGCGTGCGCCTTCCAAAGGAAGTTTATGGAAGGAAAACACGCCGCCTTTTCGTATTAGCTAAAGAAACAGGTACTGCCTTGACTTTACTTTCCTTCACTCTTTCCCATGCTCTCGAAGTAGCGGAGAAAGGTCAACATTGGTTTACATAATTTAATACATGGATAGTGTTAATAAGATTCTTGCAATGCAGCACACATTAATCAGGTTAGTCTATATTTTTGCTAAATATCAGTATCGTACTAAATGTATCACACACTGTTCAAGCTAGGTCATGTTACTTGCATCACAGCACACTCTGATCAAATGTCTATTGCTGCTGGATTTCAATTCTGTCATGGTAATCTAACGTGACTCCGCTGCCGCAAACGTTCTTCAGAACTTCCCCTTGGAGGACATCAAAACAAAAGGAATACACATAATGTTTATGAAGTTTTGACTTAGCTCGATGTCATTGAAAAGGTACTCGAGATGACGTGCAGCACTTGACTGGTCTTGAAGACCGCGCTCCTGGTTTGGGTCATCACTCTTCTTCTCAAGACACCATCATCAAGTTAATAGCAGTAGTAGTCTGGTTACATCTCTCTCCACAATTACGGCAACATGAGGAAGAGGAAGATGAATGAATCAATTGGACCGTGGGTTCCTGAAACAGATCAAAGGGCCATATGTGTTACCTACACAGCCTGTCTAAAAGACTTGGTTTGTTCATATTTTATTATCGTTCTCATTCTATTACTGTGTTTCGGAAAATGGGGATTTGGCAACAGCGCACCTTCAAACGTACACAACTTGACAACAACACAATGTACATGACTGACACGATACACTCATCTCCGCCCAGATCCCGTGGAACGATTGTCGATGTAATAATCACAGTCACTTACCTTCAAAGAAGGGGAACGGCTTTTCTTCCAAGCGTTCTTCGTTCCGTGTACTTGCGGAAAACGACCCTCTCGTGAAACGATTTTAGTTTACGTCAGTACACTTGGATACGTCACATGAATACGTCACTTGGCTACGTCGTGTAATGCGCGAGTAGTCTCGGTTGCCTATTCTATTCTTGACAGGTTCGCGCTTCAGAATAATAATTCATGACAGCCCCTTTCTTGAGAATGAATTTCCCAAATTTAGTCACTATATGAAGCGCGACTTAAATAATCTGCTCCATGGTTGTCACAACCCGGTATTTCTTACCTCCTTTCTTCTTCACAAAAACGATTGGAGCATTGTACGGTGAGTTTGCCGGTTCAATGACCCCGAGCTTCAACATCTCGTCGATCTCGTCTTCGACCGTTTTCACCATCGCATGAGGTACGAGTCTCGGTCGAACAAACACAGGTTTTTTCTCTGTAAGTTCGATTCTGCACTTCTCCAAGTTGGTAGTAGTCGGTACATCAGTCAGATTCTTGGAGAATGCACTACAGATCGCTTTCGCCTCTTTTGTTCTTTCTCTACTCAATTCTTTACAGAAGTTCACGCTTGTGACATCTTCTGTACGAGTAGTTTCCAGCAGAGGAATCATCTTCTGAGTGTCTATTCGGAAGATATCATCGTTCATCGTATCATCTTCCTCGATGACTACGGCGATGTGTTCTTCTGCTTCTTCTTTTTTTTCGTCAATTCTGTTTCTGAGGTCGACAACGTATTCTGCTGACGTCTTCTGTTCACCTTCGACTGATTCATCAGTCCATGCACGACGCAGAACCTGCATGGGACCTCTGATGGTCTTGCCATACCGCATTTCAAAGGGTGAGAACCCCAGACTGTCTTGAGGTGCTTTCTTGGTTCTGCCTTTTGGAGCTGTTCTTTGGCATGTGTCACACGAGAGACAGTAACGTTTTATGTCTCCAACAAAACCTGGCCACCAGAACTCACACCGGATTCTATCAGTGGTTTTCTTTTGCCCGAGATGACCTGCCATCGGGTGGTCGTGCCCAAAAGAAAGAACTTTGGTTCTCATTTCTTTGGGAACAACGACTTTACTAGACTCACTCCCGGTTTTGTCGAGGGTTGTCCTGTACAAGATTTCTTTCTTGTAGACATACCTCACGCCGTGGAATGATTCTCCTGAAACAGCCATCTGGCGTACTTTTGCCAGTGTTTCATCATCATTCTGAGCCTTCTTGAGATCGTGCGGGGAATACATCTTGTGTGTATTTCTGTCATCATGCCTAGTTCCCGGCACAGGTTTCTCATTCCGTTTTTTTTTTCTCTTCTCTTGCTTCCGTGTACTGACCGCCGCGTTGGTCTCACCTTGATACCAACTCGGGTCACGTACTGGAAACAAAGGGGTCTTCCTCTTGTTCTGGCCTACACCATACCATTTTCCTATGAGGACAGGATAAATGGGATCTTCGAGTATGACCACTTCGGTTTTGGCATCAAAATACGGACAGTCAATGTGGGCCACAGCCGTGGGACACAATTTCCGTGTTTTCTTCTCTGCGAGAGTAGTTTCTTTTTTCTTTGCCAAGTACCTTTCTTCAGGTATAAGGTCGGCCCTGACCATAATACCTGAGCATCCGGAATCGCGTAATGCTTTTACGATTCGGCCGTCTAATTTGATGAACACTTCCTCTTTGAAATCCTTCTTTTTGCACGACTTGCACAGCTTGTCAAGATGTACGGGGATTTCTTGTCCATCAAATTCATTTCGAACATGAACTGCGTGAACGCTTTCTCCCTTATTGGGACAAAATCGCGACAGGTGCCCTTTGCCCTTGCAAAAAAAACAACAGCCTGTGGCTTTCAGTCTTTGTTTTTCATCATCGCTCACGTATTTATGTTCTTTCTGTGACGATTTCTCTTTCGCGTCACTTTCGACGACGTTCGAACCTTTCGTGTTCGAAAACGCGTTGCCGCTAGAATGGTTTTGGTGAGATTGCCGTGGCCTGATGTTCGAACGTGATTGTTCGTACTCCGTGGCAATTTCGCCCATTTCTTTCGCAGACTTCGGTTTCCGATCAAGTACGTGCAACATCACTTCGGCAGGGAAGGTGTTCTCTAATTGTTCTCTGAGAACTAGATCCTTCAGATCTGCCACATGTTCATCGCACTTGGCTAACTCGATCCATTTATCGAGGATGCGCTCAAGTTTGGTGACATGTTCTTTGTACGTGTCAGATGGGTTTCGCTTCAGCTGACGGAATTTCTTCCGATATTGATCTGCTGTCAGTTGAAATCCATCATACAACGCATTCTTCAAAGTGTTGTAGTTGCGCGCGTCTTCGAAACTGAGTTTTGCATAAATGGTTCTCGCCTTTCCTTTCAGGAAATACACCATTCTTGTAGCTTTGCGTTCGTCATCGAGATGACAGTCGGTTGCATAATGTTCAAATTGTGCAAACCAACTCTCGATGTCGTCTTTGTCGTCAAGAAAAGGGATTTTTGGGATAAAGTCGTCATCCCCACGACGCCTCGACGCGTTATTGTTGGCGTTGTCTCGGTGTGCTTCCGTTTGTATCCTCAACTGTTCTAGCTGAAACGCGCGATCGGCTTCTCGTTCACGTGCGCGTTCGAGAACTTCACGTTCACGTTCACGTTCGAGAACTTCACGTTCACGTTCACGTTCGAGAACTTCACGTTCACGTTCACGTTCACGTTCGAGAACTTCACGTTCACGTTCACGTTCCTCTCGTGCGCGTTCTTCAGCTACAAACTCCCGCAAGTCTTTGCCTTCGAGTCCTAACTCTCGTCCTATCGCCAAAAGTTCGCGAGTCCACTCCAATCCGGATTTCACAGGGTGGATCGGACCTGCACGTTCATTACTTGCAGCGGATACATAAGTCGTTACACGCGCGCCTAACGTCTGAGAATCATTATCGCTCGATTCTCCTTGGGTGTTGACATATGTGTCACCACTTTCAACATCTGAAACTACGGCCTCAGCCGTATTCTGGTTCTGCGGGTCAGCGTTCATTTTTGCTATATGCGCCCTAGTATTCGGGTGTTTGGATGTTTGCATATCTTTTACGTCAACTCACACACAGATATTCACTGAATCAAACTGCAAATACGTGATGCTCGGTTGAAAAACCGATTTGACTAAACTACTTTTCACACACTATTTACTAGAGAGAGAAAACTTCCCCACTATAGAATGAAGTGTTACTTTAGTGAAGCTCACTTTGCTACTTGAATTCATGAACGTTCAACGTTACCTCAGTAAACGTTACGTGTCCCAATGACACGATTTCTCTGAACCATTCTAATATCCTTTTACAACCACGGATACCTAACACTAGAATTTATGGTTCTTCTGGTATATGTCAAACAATATACCGTTCTATCGAGTGAACTTCATTTTAATATCTCATCGGCGCTCCATCAACGTGGACCTTTCGCCTATATTAATATCAACTCGATTCTATCGCACAGTAAGTCGAAATAAGACTCTTCAATTATCTACTGCTGTATAGACAATAATCTAAATTTCCTAACCCTTACTCTTGGCGTTGTGAAGTGTGACTGTCTGCAGAATCAACTTCACTTCCACGGTCCTTCTGGACGAAGATGAGTGCTATCCCTCGTATATAACCCAATTCGCCCACCAACCTCCCACGGCGACCAACAATATTATAATTTTGTCGACTAAGGGACACAGGATGGCCTGACAGGGTGTTAGTCCACTGTCTTCTGTTATAGCCTTTTGTTTAGCACAGCCAAATAGGGGGAACTAAACTACTATAACATTAGTGCTTTACGTGAATTATTATAGTGACGTCAAAGCCTTGCGTCACTCTTCATTTGGATTATTCCCGTGTGCTGAAGCACACACGTCAGACTCTGTTATCGTTAAATGATGAACTAACTATAAACATGAATAAATACAAAAGTTGATTTATACGATGATGAACATGAACGGACGAACACACAAACGAAAAACGAATAGGGAATTTGTTTGAAGAAAATTTGTTTGGGGAAGCCAAATTGAAATTACGAGTTACAAAATCCCGGACGAAGCCCCCATATGTCACAGGTCAGTTTTCGTCAGCCTGTTTCTTTCTGCGTGCGCCTTCCAAAGGAAGTTTATGGAAGGAAAACACGCCGCCTTTTCGTATTAGCTAAAGAAACAGGTACTGCCTTGACTTTACTTTCCTTCACTCTTTCCCATGCTCTCGAAGTAGCGGAGAAAGGTCAACATTGGTTTACATAATTTAATACATGGATAGTGTTAATAAGATTCTTGCAATGCAGCACACATTAATCAGGTTAGTCTATATTTTTGCTAAATATCAGTATCGTACTAAATGTATCACACACTGTTCAAGCTAGGTCATGTTACTTGCATCACAGCACACTCTGATCAAATGTCTATTGCTGCTGGATTTCAATTCTGTCATGGTAATCTAACGTGACTCCGCTGCCGCAAACGTTCTTCAGAACTTCCCCTTGGAGGACATCAAAACAAAAGGAATACACATAATGTTTATGAAGTTTTGACTTAGCTCGATGTCATTGAAAAGGTACTCGAGATGACGTGCAGCACTTGACTGGTCTTGAAGACCGCGCTCCTGGTTTGGGTCATCACTCTTCTTCTCAAGACACCATCATCAAGTTAATAGCAGTAGTAGTCTGGTTACATCTCTCTCCACAATTACGGCAACATGAGGAAGAGGAAGATGAATGAATCAATTGGACCGTGGGTTCCTGAAACAGATCAAAGGGCCATATGTGTTACCTACACAGCCTGTCTAAAAGACTTGGTTTGTTCATATTTTATTATCGTTCTCATTCTATTACTGTGTTTCGGAAAATGGGGATTTGGCAACAGCGCACCTTCAAACGTACACAACTTGACAACAACACAATGTACATGACTGACACGATACACTCATCTCCGCCCAGATCCCGTGGAACGATTGTCGATGTAATAATCACAGTCACTTACCTTCAAAGAAGGGGAACGGCTTTTCTTCCAAGCGTTCTTCGTTCCGTGTACTTGCGGAAAACGACCCTCTCGTGAAACGATTTTAGTTTACGTCAGTACACTTGGATACGTCACATGAATACGTCACTTGGCTACGTCGTGTAATGCGCGAGTAGTCTCGGTTGCCTATTCTATTCTTGACAGGTTCGCGCTTCAGAATAATAATTCATGACATCCGTGCATGCGTGTGTGTGTATGTGTATGTGTATGTGTGTGTGTGTGTGTAAGGGGCGGGGTGAGGGGTTGAAGGGGGATCCGTATCTGACCGAGGTCTGGCCGGATAAAACATGGCGCAGCAGACTTGAGAGTCAACGGACGGGAGCTACTGTGCAATTAGATATATTGGAAAGCTTTTCGTCAGTTTTAGCGTTGCCATTAGATGTCGCAGACATCTGGGTGCAGTTTAAAAAAAACAAAAAAACACGCACACACAAAACAAAACCAGAACAAAACAAACAAACAATAGAAACAAAGCAGGGCTACTGGCTTGTGTGTGAGAAGAATATACTCCCACTTCGACAATTGAATAAAGTAACATTATACAGGAAATCTTTCATAGAAAAGCTACTGATGGTTTTTTTTCCCCTGGAGGTCTAGATCGCCTCAGTCGTGCGCATGCGTGCGTGCTTTCGGACACCAAGAAGCGTCTGCACAGACTTGATTCCCAGACGAACAGAGAGACAGACATATAGAGAACTAGATGATTACCCGCTTCGCTGGGACCCGGCTTTGCCGGGTGCGCACGAAGGAAAGGAGATAAACGCGCAAAACACTGGAGACCTTCTAAAAATAGTAACGTGCAGTGAATAGTAACGTAGTAACGGGAATATGGATTGACGCCACATGGAGGAAGGGAGATAATCGCGGCTGAAAACACTGGAGAAGATAAGGAAGAGTTACTGGTAGTGGATCCCGACCAAAAAACAAAAACAAAAAAAATCGGTTCAGCGCGCACAGCGCACAGCGCTGAGAGCACGTGTTGAAATATCTCATCGATGAGATTGTGTCCGGGGTGTAGCTGAATACGGTGTCCAAATTTGAAAAAGATCCACCGAGAACTTTGGCCGTGCATCGCGAACAGACAGACAGACAGACAGACAGACAGACACTAGTCGTATATATATATAGAAGACAGACATAGATAAAGAGAGGGGGGAACAGAGAGAGAGAGTGAGAGAGAGAGAGAGAGAGAGAGAGAGAGAGAGAGAGAGAGAGAGAGTTCTCACAAATATGCGCCTCAGCTCATCTGAATAACTTTTATTCGGAAATAGATAGTATCTCAAACTGAGTGTTACTTTGCAATTGAGTCATTATATAGGCTACTAAGTCAAATGTTGACCTTAATTGCCTGTTATCTTAGTATTTCGAACACACACGCACTTTATCTTCAGTATTTTCTTCACCAATAGACTAACTATCTACGTTATGCATGCGTATAGTGCACTCAAACTATCAGTGTTAAAGCTTACCAATAGCCGGCTGGTCCTGTGCCTTCTGTCGAGACACTAAATATCCGTGTTAACCGATACACCGGTAAGTTTTCTCTTTTTCTTTCTTTTTTTACGTTTTCACTTTAGTATTAGCAGTAACTGTTTGACAGATATCAATATTTATCTTCGAGCATAGTATTCGAGCAGAAAATAATAGTAATCCTATTGCTAGATGATGAAGAACATTCCGGCGTCAAATATTCCGTTCAGTCCAGAAACTGAATGAAGAATTCACGCCATGTTTTGAAAACTGGCATTATTTTTGTTCTTTAAAGACAGAGCCAGTGATGCGGTCTTTGGTTGTCATGATAGCACATTCTTCTTCGTGTTACACTTCAAAGTCTATATCGGTGTGTTTGCGAAGCAATCTTCCCTCAAGATGTGCACGCGGCAGAATCCCTGATCTTGTTAACCATACTCGTTATGATAAAAGATTAACACGACGACGACGACGATGACGATGTTGTAGATGATGATGAAACGACGACGCCGAAGACGACCATTATGATATTTTATAGCTTGTGATACGATTTTGTTTCATATTTCTTTGCATCAGAAATGATTCGTGTCAACTCGTTAAGCCCCCTTCTACCATTAGACAAAATTAAGACGAATAGAGATCATGCAGTAAACACACTTGCATTACACAGCAGACAGGTAATAGTATTAGTCAATAGACATGTTTTGCGCATTATTAGCATTATCTCGTAAGAGTTGTAGTTGAGATCTTGTTGTACTTGTATAATATGCAGACAATTCAATAAACACTTGTTTCACTCACACATATGCACTAAGTCACCACTCTGTCATATTTTGTTGCCACTCTCAAAAACGATTTTTATTAATCTCGATTGAAAAAACCCCACATTTACCCCATGAAAAAACATGTTTTTATTTTTTTTTCTTCTGCTACATTTTAGCGTGTAGCTGCAAGTAGTATAATAGCGCACGAACCGGACCCTGCGCAATGCGCAATGCGCAAGGATAGGGACCAGCATAAAGTTATAGGTTAAGGTGCCTGTGTTTAAGTAGTGATAAGGAGATATTGCGGATAAACGGTTTATTGAGTTTTATATTTTGTCATGTGATTTCATGTGCCTGTACCTGTTGCTCGGTACTAATGACCACTCCAGGTGGGGTAATGACAGGATTACTGCTTCCCAGCAGTATTTGCCCCCATAGGGTCAATTCCTGGCCTTTTTATTGGTGCTTATCGCGGCTGGAGTAATGACAGTAATGGGTGTTTGATTGCTGACAGCGGGTGCACGTACAAGGTTTTGATAGGTACACCAGATAAGATAGGTATTATTTTGTTTTTGATATTTTGTTGTTGATAGACTATGTAAGAGGTAGGGGTATATGTGTGGTGGAAATTAAATGTAAGCGCAAACACACACACACACACACACACACACACACACACACACACACACACACCTCCGATCACACACACACACACACACACACACACACACACACACACACACACACATATGCGCACGTTTACACAAGTACTTCCAAACAAGAAGGTAAAAGTCAGATGTAAAGAGTAACAAACAATACATAAAACTGCTCACGGTAGCCTTCAAGAGTTATACAGACACATAGTTATAAACTTTTCCAATATGACCATTTTATTATAAAAGTGACTTCAGTCTTTTAAATACTAAAGCTCAAAAATAAAAAAATTCAACATTTTACACACATAAACAAAATCCAAAAATGATTGTCAATGATAGTTTTTTGGTATACAACACCGCCTTGTTTGTTTTACACTTGTCTACTTTAGATGGGTTTTTTATAATCAGGTACTAGTTTGGTTGTTTGTCTTAGGGACTCGCATAACTTGACGTGGGGCGACTTTTGTATTTCACATCCATTGTTGGATTATAGTACCCGAGGGCGTTGAAGGTAGACATACCAGCCGGATCTTGGTCGCGGTTTTCAAACAGATTGCTGCTCTCCGAGTGTTTGACAGGTGTGTGAGGTAGTTCGGCTGCTGGTGTTTTTTCTTTTTGTTCTGGACTCTTCTGACACGTCTGGTGTGTTTTAACTTCTCTAGCTACAACTTCTGTTTGTGCTTTAAGTCGCTTCAACAGCCTTTCTCGGACTTTGACCAGGCGAGCAAATTCTTTACTGTCCAAGACCACCCCTCTTTGACTTGGTCGCACGCGTCTGTTTTTTTCTGTTTCCTTGGGTGATGTAGTGTCTGATGTGAATTTTCACAAGTTTTCGCTACGTTCTGACACTCGCAAAAATGTTTCGACCCAAAGGAAACATATCAGGTTCGGGTAGCGGTGAGCTAAACAGATACTCTTCCTCGTCAACCATCTCTTTTGTCGTTCCCAGCAACAACAACAACAACAAAAGTGTTAAACAACTTTTACTTCTAGGAGACTGTCTTTGTAGACTATAGTGTAGAGTAGGCGGTGTTGTCTTGTGGCTCGATCAGGGGATTTAGTAAAAAAAAAATAGACAACACCATCTTTATACATAACCTCCTTACACTATGACATCAGTTACTATTTTTACAACAACAGGTTTAGACTTGTTGCGTTAACACATCTTTGAAAAAGTGCTATGAGCTTATGGTCAGGGTTTTGGGGGTTAAAAATAGAAATGATGTCACGGAGCCTTGTACCCTGACTCTTTTTGATGATGAAATACATTGCAAGCAAAACACAAGTAGAACTTAACATCTCCTGTAATACCTGTTCGTTGGTTTTTATAACACAATCCAATAACGCAACAACAACTAAAAAAAAACTTCAATGTCTTTGTGATTCGGTTTTAAAACAAAACTATCAAAATATTCAATATTCCCCTGACCAGCATAATACACACCAACCCAATGAGACCCAACCTTATGCGCTGGGTCTGTGTTTATGACGTAAGACGAGGGGTGAAGTAAATTTATCTCAGAAGGAAGTTGGTCTCTGGTGTAAACACCCATAAACGGCCGTCTTGCCACGGGGTGTCTTAACAGTAGGCGAGACATCTCTAGGCCATTCATGATGTAAAATCAGTGATAACCTGCCTACTCCGAGCAATTTCTAGCAACGAGGCCATTTCTGTATACACAATAACGCGAACAGGCTCTACCAGGGGTACACTAAACTTTAGTTCCAGACGCAAACCCCCCACAGCGCACCAACTCAAGCTGATCTCCATCCAACATTGACGGTGACAAGTCGAATACATACAGCGTATAACCTCCGGGATAGTCTTCATAGGCAATTCCGTTACCAGCGTCACTAACACCCACCCCTGTTCCTGTGGTCAAACTAAAGAAACTTCCCACATACTGTCTGTTTTCAAAGTCTGGTGTTAGTGGTTTTGCAGAGACTTGTTTTCCAGTAACATAGAGACAGAGGAAATTCAAGTTGTGAGTTTTAAAGTTGAATGGATTTTTGGTGTAGCTATCGTTAAATGCAGCGAGCTCTACTAGTCCTACTACAACGCGTGTTGGTAGCTGACTGAGAAACAAATTGTCTAAAACAGCATTGAGGTTTTCACGCGGGATCCCGTAAGATTTTATAACTACTCTTTTTAGATGGTATTTGGCTGTGGACCTCTCCAGGGTTTTTACGTGAGCAAGCCTTACAGCTGGATTTAGTTTTGCTTTTCTGACAAACAAAGAGATGTGTGTAATCACCGTTAGGTAAGCAGGGTTTAGTCCGTGGGCCATCAAATTAAACAGAGACACACCTACTACAATATAAATAACAAAAATCTGACCCAAAAAATACAAATACGAGGGGTGTGATAACCAAAAACACGCCACAATCGAGAGAATCTCTTAGTATCAGTAGTTGTCTCTTCTAAGACGTTAGTATCAACAGTGGTATCTTCAGCAGACAAGGCGTCCTCAGCCATAACTACTCTGAATGCTGTCCAAGGCTATCAGATGAGATCCATGTGTTAAATGACGTTGGGTACCCAAACCAATACACTAAATACTCTTTTTCCCCCTTACCAAGTAATTCTTTTAGTACTTTGTCAATACAATACATTTTTTTCTCTCCTACTGTTTGTAATTCTTCTTTGGGCGGGGATATAACTCAGTTGGTAGCGCGCTGGATTTGTAGCCTCACACATAACTACTCTGAATACTGTCTAAGGCTATCAGCTGAGAGCCATGTGTCAAATGACGTTGGATACCCAAATCAAGGCACTAAAGACTCTTTTTTTCCTCCCTTACCAAGTCGTTCTTTTAGTACTTTGTCAATACGATACATTTTTTTCTCTCCTACTTTTTGTAGTTCTTCTTTGTAAAAACTACCTTGTAGTTCTTCTGCGTGAGCGTCTTTCAGCTTATAGGTCACTGGAATTGTTTTCAACACACTGCTAACTGTAAATAATTCTTCTGTTCACGCAGGCAAATAACCTTTTTTAAAGAGTCGCCGTGTTTTACTTAGTCTCACACGATCACCAACCTGTAGCCTACCTTTGGGTGTTTTCTTTTGGGGTTGTCCGTACAAAACTTACCAAACTGTTTCTTTGTTAGCGAGGCAAACTTTAACAGGTGCTGTTTTATACTTCTGTGAAACGAATGTGTACGCGTTATACGCGTGTACCAGGTGTTGTAATTCTTCTACATATCTTACACGATTAGTGTGTGTAAAAAAGCGCCACATTTTCTCTTTTAAGGTGCGCTCCAATAACTTGACGTGGGGCGACTTTCGTATTTTAACAATGTTGGGTTATAGTAACCGAGGTCGTTGAAGGTAGACATACCAGCCGGTTCCTGGTAGCAGTTTTCAAACAGATTGCTGCTCTCCGAGTATTTTGACAGGTGTGTGAGGTAGTTCGTCTGCTGGTGTTTCTTCTTTTTGTTCTGGGCTCTTCTGACACGTCTGGTGTTTTTTTTTAACTTCTCTAGCGACAACTTCTGTTTGTGTTTTAAGTCGCTTCAACAGCCTTTCTCGGACTTTTGATCAGGCGAGTAAATTCTTTACTGGCCAAGACCACCCCTCTTTGACTTGGTCGCACGCGTCTGTTTTTTTCTGTTTCCTTGGGTGGTGTAATGTCTGATGTGGATTTTCACAAGTTTTCACCACGTTCTGACACTCGCGAAAATGGTTCGTCCCAAAGGAAACATATCAGGTTCGGGTAGCGGTGAGCTAAACAGAGGCTCTTCCTCGTCAAACATCTCTTTTGTCGTTCTCAACAACAACAACAACAAAAGTGTTAAACAACTTTTACCTCTAGGAGACTGCCTTTGTAGACTGTAGTGTAGAGTAGGCGGTGTTGTCTTGTGGTTCGCTCAGGGGATTTAGTAAAAAAAAATTAGACAACACCATCTTTATACATAACCTCCTTACACTATGACATCAGTTACTATTTTTTACAACAACAGCTTTAGACTTGTTGCGTTAACGCATCTTTGAAAAAAGTGCTATGAGCTTACGGTCATTTACACCAGGGTTTTGGGGGTTAAAAATAGAAATGATGTCACGGAGTCTTGTACCTTGACTCTTTTTGATGATGAAATACATTGCAAACAAACCACAAGTAGAACTTAACATCCCCTGTAATACCTGTTCGTTGGTTTTAGAACACAAACCAATGACGCATAAAAAAAACAAATAAAAAAAACACCTTCAATGTCTTTGTGATTCGGTTTAAAACCAAAACTATCAAAATATTCAATATTCCCCTGACCATCATAATACACAAACCCAATGAGACCCAACCTTATGTGCTGGGTCTGTGTTTATGACGTAAGACGAGGGGTGAAGTAAATTTATCTCAGAAGGAAGTTGGTCTCTGGTGTAAACACCCATAAACGACCGTCTTGCCAAGGGGTGTCTTAACAGTAGGCGAGAGATCTCTAGACCATTCATGATGTAAAATCAGTGATAACCTGCCTACTCCGATCATTTTCTAGCAACGAGTCCATTTCTGCATACACAATAACGTGAACAGGCTCTGTCAGGGGTGCACTAAACTTTAGTTCCAGACGCAAACCCCCACAGCGCATCAGCTCAATCTGATCTCCACCCAACATTGACGGTGACAGGTCAAATATATACAGCGTATAGCCTCCGGGGTAGTCTTCATAGACAATTCTGTTACCGACGTCACCAACACCCACCCCTGTTCCTGTGGTCAAACTAAAGAAGCTTCCCACATACTGTCTGTTTTCAAAGTCTGGTGTTAGTGGTTTTGCAGGGACTTGTTTTCCATCAACATAGAGGCAGAGAAAATTCAAGTTGTGGGTTTTAAAAGTTGAATGGCTTTTTGGTGTAGCTACCGTTAAACGCAGCGCTTTCTCCTAGTCCTACTACAACGCGTCTTGGTAGCTACCTGAGAAACAAGTTGTCTAAAACAGCACTAAGGTTTCCACGCGAGATCCCGTAAGATTTCATAACTACTCTTTTTAGAGGGTATTTGGCTGTGGAGCTCTCTAGGGTTTTTGTGTGAGCAAGACTTACAGCTGGATTTAGTTTTGCTTTTCTGACAAACAAAGAGGTGTGTGTAATCACCGTTAGGTAAGCAGGGTTTAGTCCGTGGGTCATCACATTAAAACTTTGTCAATACAATACATTTCTTTCTCTCCTACTTTTTGTAGTTCTTCTTTGTAAAAAAAAAAACTACCTTGTAGTTCTTCTGCGTGAGCGTCTTTCAGCTTATCGGTCACTGGAGTTGTTTTCAACTCACTGCTAACTGTAAATAATTCTTCTGACCACGCAGGTAAATAACCTTTTTTAAAGAGTCACCGTGTTTTACTTAGTCTCACACGATCACCAACCTGTAGCCTACCTTTGGGTGTTTTCTTTTGGGGTTGTCCGTACAAAACTTACCAAACTGTTTCTTTATTAGCGAGGCAAACTTTAACAGGTGCTGTTTTATACTTCTGTGAAACGAATGGTTATACGCGTGTACCAGGTGTTGTAATTCTTCTACATATCTTACACGATTAGTGTGTGTAAAAAAGCGCCACATTTTCTCTTTTTAAGGGGCGCTCCCATAACTTGCCGTGGGGCGACTTTCGTATTTAACAATGTTGGGTTATAGTAACCGAGGTCGTTGAAGGTAGACACACCAGCCGGCTCCTGGTAACAGTTTTCAAACAGATTGCTGCTCTCCGAGTATTTGACAGGTGTGTGAGGTAGTTCGTCTGCTGGTGTTTCTTCTTTTTGTTCTGGGCTCTTCTGATACGTCTGGTGTTTTTTTTAACTTCTATAGCTACAACTTCTGTTTGTGTTTTAAGTCGCTTCAACAGTCTTTCTCCGACTTTGATCAGGCGAGTAAATTCTTTACTGGCCAAGACCACCCCTCTTTGACTTGGTCGCACGCGTCTGTTCTTTCTGTTTTCTTGGTGAAAACCAAGGAAACATATCAGGTTCGGGTAGCGGTGAGCTAAACAGAGGCTCTTTCTCGTCAAACATCTCTTTTGTCGTTCTCAGCAGCAACAACAACAAAAGTGTTAAACAACTTTTACCTCTAGGAGACTGTCTTTGTAGACTGTAGTGTAGAGTAGGCGGTGTTGTCTTGTGGCTCGCTCAGGGGATTTAGTAAAAAAAAATTAGCCAACACCATCTTTATATATAACCTCCTTACACTATGACATCAGTTACTATTTTTTACAACAACAGCTTTAGACTTGTTGCGTTAACGCATCTCTAAAAAAGTGCTATGAACTTACGGTCATTTACAACAGGGTTTTGGGGGTTAAAAAATAGAAATTATGTCACGGAGCCTTGTACCTTGACTCTTTTTGATGATGAAATACATTGAAAACAAACCACAAGTAGAACTTAACATCCCCTGTAATACCTGTTCGTTGGTTTTAGAACACAAACCAATGACGCATAAAAAACAAACACCTTCAATGTCTTTGTGATTCGGTTTTAAACCAAAACTATCAAAATATTCAATATTCCCCTGACCATCATAATACACACCAACCCAATGAGACCCAACCTTATGTGCTGGGTCTGTGTTTATGACGTAAGACGAGGGGTGAAGTAAATTTATCTCAGAAGGAAGTTGGTCTCTGGCGTAAACACCCATAAACGACCGTCTTGCCACGGGGTGTCTTAACAGTAGGCGAGACATCTCTAGGCCATTCATGATGTAAAATCAGTGATAACCTGCCTACTCCGATCAATTTCTAGCAACGAGTCCATTTCTGCATACACAATAACGTGAACAGGCTCTACCAGGGGTGCACTAAACTTTTAGTTCCAGACGCAAACTCCCACAGTAGTATTCATAGACAATTCTGTTACCGACGTCACCAACACCCACTCCTGTTCCTGCGGTCAAACTAAAGAAACTTCCCACATACTGTCTGTTTTCAAAAGTCTGGTGTTAGTGGTTTTGCAGGGGCTTGTTTTCCATCAACATAGAGGCAGAGAAAATTCAAGTTGTGGGTTTTAAAAGTTGAATGTTTTTTTTGTGTAGCTACCGTTAAACGCAGCGCTCTCTACTAGTCCTACTACAACGCGTGTTGGTGGCTGCCTGAGAAACAAATTGTCTAAAACAGCACTATGGTTTCCACGCGGGATCCCGTAAGATTTCATAACTACTCTTTTTAGAGGGTATTTGGCTGTGGACCTCTCCAGGGTTTTTGTGTGAGCAAGACTTACAGCTGGATTTAGTTTTGCTTTTCTGACAAACAAAGAGGTGTGTGTAATCACCGTTAGGTAAGCAGGGTTTAGTCCGTGGCTCATCACATTAAAACTTTGTCAATACAATACATTTCTTTCTCTCCTACTTTTTGTAGTTCTTCTTTGTAAAAAAAAAAACTACCTTGTAGTTCTTCTGCGTGAGCGTCTTTCAGCTTATCGGTCACTGGAGTTGTTTTCAACTCACTGCTAACTGTAAATAATTCTTCTGACCACGCAGGTAAATAACCTTTTTTAAAGAGTCACCGTGTTTTACTTAGTCTCACACGATCACCAACCTGTAGCCTACCTTTGGGTGTTTTCTTTTGGGGTTGTCCGTACAAAACTTACCAAACTGTTTCTTTATTAGCGAGGCAAACTTTAACAGGTGCTGTTTTATACTTCTGTGAAACGAATGGTTATACGCGTGTACCAGGTGTTGTAATTCTTCTACATATCTTACACGATTAGTGTGTGTAAAAAAGCGCCACATTTTCTCTTTTTAAGGGGCGCTCCCATAACTTGCCGTGGGGCGACTTTCGTATTTAACAATGTTGGGTTATAGTAACCGAGGTCGTTGAAGGTAGACACACCAGCCGGCTCCTGGTAACAGTTTTCAAACAGATTGCTGCTCTCCGAGTATTTGACAGGTGTGTGAGGTAGTTCGTCTGCTGGTGTTTCTTCTTTTTGTTCTGGGCTCTTCTGATACGTCTGGTGTTTTTTTTAACTTCTATAGCTACAACTTCTGTTTGTGTTTTAAGTCGCTTCAACAGTCTTTCTCCGACTTTGATCAGGCGAGTAAATTCTTTACTGGCCAAGACCACCCCTCTTTGACTTGGTCGCACGCGTCTGTTCTTTCTGTTTCCTTGGTGAAAACCAAGGAAACATATCAGGTTCGGGTAGCGGTGAGTTAAACAGAGGCTCTTTCTCGTCAAACATCTCTTTTGTCGTTCTCAGCAACAACAACAACAAAAGTGTTAAACAACTTTTACCTCTAGGAGACTGTCTTTGTAGACTGTAGTGTAGAGTAGGCGGTGTTGTCTTGTGGCTCGCTCAGGGGATTTAGTAAAAAAAAATTAGCCAACACCATCTTTATATATAACCTCCTTACACTATGACATCAGTTACTATTTTTTACAACAACAGCTTTAGACTTGTTGCGTTAACGCATCTCTAAAAAAGTGCTATGAACTTACGGTCATTTACAACAGGGTTTTGGGGGTTAAAAAATAGAAATTATGTCACGGAGCCTTGTACCTTGACTCTTTTTGATGATGAAATACATTGAAAACAAACCACAAGTAGAACTTAACATCCCCTGTAATACCTGTTCGTTGGTTTTAGAACACAAACCAATGACGCATAAAAAACAAACACCTTCAATGTCTTTGTGATTCGGTTTTAAACCAAAACTATCAAAATATTCAATATTCCCCTGACCATCATAATACACACCAACCCAATGAGACCCAACCTTATGTGCTGGGTCTGTGTTTATGACGTAAGACGAGGGGTGAAGTAAATTTATCTCAGAAGGAAGTTGGTCTCTGGCGTAAACACCCATAAACGACCGTCTTGCCACGGGGTGTCTTAACAGTAGGCGAGACATCTCTAGGCCATTCATGATGTAAAATCAGTGATAACCTGCCTACTCCGATCAATTTCTAGCAACGAGTCCATTTCTGCATACACAATAACGTGAACAGGCTCTACCAGGGGTGCACTAAACTTTTAGTTCCAGACGCAAACTCCCACAGTAGTATTCATAGACAATTCTGTTACCGACGTCACCAACACCCACTCCTGTTCCTGCGGTCAAACTAAAGAAACTTCCCACATACTGTCTGTTTTCAAAAGTCTGGTGTTAGTGGTTTTGCAGGGGCTTGTTTTCCATCAACATAGAGGCAGAGAAAATTCAAGTTGTGGGTTTTAAAAGTTGAATGTTTTTTTTTGTGTAGCTACCGTTAAACGCAGCGCTCTCTACTAGTCCTACTACAACGCGTGTTGGTGGCTGCCTGAGAAACAAATTGTCTAAAACAGCACTATGGTTTCCACGCGGGATCCCGTAAGATTTCATAACTACTCTTTTTAGAGGGTATTTGGCTGTGGACCTCTCCAGGGCTTTTGCGTGAACAAGACTTACAGCTGGATTTAGTTTTGCTTTTCTGACAAACAAAGAGGCGTGTGTAACCACCGTTAGGTAAGCAGGGTTAATCCGTGGCTCATCACATTAAAACTTTGTCAATACGATACATTTCTTTCTCTCCTACTTTTTGTAGTTCTTCTTTGTAAAAAAAACTACCTTGTAGTTCTTCTGCGTTAGCGTCTTTCAGCTTATCGGTCACTGGAGTTGTTTTCAACACACTGCTAACTGTAAATAATTCTTCTGTTCACGCAGGTAAATAACCTTTTTTAAAGAGTCACCGTGTTTTACTTAGTCTCACACGATCACCAACCTGTAGCCTACCTTTGGGTGTTTTTCTTTGGGGGTTGTCCGTACAAAACTTACCAAACTGTTTCTTTGTTAGCGAGGCAAACTTTAACAGGTGTTGGTTTTATACTTCTGTGAAACGAATGGTTATACGCGTGTACCAGGTGTTGTAATTCTTCTACAAATCTTACACGATTAGTGTGTGTAAAAAAGCGCCACATTTTCTCTTTTAAGAGGAACCCTTGTTCTGATTTCCCCCTGATCTGTTCCATGAGTGACTTGTCTTTCTTTCATGCCTCAGTCAATAACCACTCTGTTTTTCAACGACCACGCCTGATCAACTCAAACCAGGACTTTCTTTCTTTTCTCGGTGAAATCAGTGACCATGACATTCTAGAACAAGTTAGACTCGAACGCCCAAACTCTCGGTATTCTGTTCACACCATCATGTCTTCCAGTTTCTATGTCACGCCTTTGTCTGACTTTCCTATCGGATGAGTCTGTGGTAGTCTACCTAACTACATCACAAACACACAGTTCTTGCACAAGTTACAAAAAGACGAGCATCATCATTTTCCTTATACTGACGGTCTGTGTCTCTTTCGCTGTCTTGCTTTGCACAAAGGACCCTTGTCTCATTCTTTGCAAAAACCCACAAAAACCTTGTTCAAACAGTGGACCGGACATTCCCACCAGTTTGTCAAATTAAACAGAGACACACCTACTACAATATAAATTAGAAAAATCTGATCAACAAAACAAAAAAAACAAAAAAAACAACAAAAAAAATGTTTTACAAAAATACAATCTCACTACGAGGGGCGCGATAACCAAAAACACTGTACACACCACAAGCAAGAGAATCTCTTGGTATCAGTAGTTGTCTCTTCTAATACGTTAGTAGCAACAGTTGTATCTTCAGCAGACAAGGCGTCCTCAGCCATAACTACTCTGAATACTGTCTAAGACTATCAGCTGAGATCCATGTGTCAAATGACGTTGGGTTTTGTGAACAAGAAACAATTAACAAGTGGCTCTATCCCATTTCCCCCCCTTTCCCTGTCGCGATATAACCTTGAACGTTTGAAAACGACGTTAAACACCAAATAAAGAAAGTTTAAGAAAGAAAATGATTTTGGGTACCCAAACCAATGCACTAAATACTCTTTTTTTCCTCCCTTACCAAGTCGTTCTTTTAGTACTTTGTCAATACGATACATTTCTTTCTCTCCTACTTTTTGTAGTTCTTCTTTGTAAAAAAAAACAAACTACCTTGTAGTTCTTCTGCGTGAGCGTCTTTCAGCTTATAGGTCACTGGAGTTGTTTTCAACACATTGCTAACTGTAAATAATTCTTCTGTTCACGCAGGTAAATAACCTTTTTTAAAGAGTCGTCGTGTTTTACTTAGTCTCACACGATCACCAACCTGTAGCCTACCTTTGGGTGTTTTCATTGGGGGTTGTTCGTACAAAACTTACGTTTGTTCTGTTTCTTTGTTAGCGAGGCAAACTTTAACAGGTGCTGTTTTTATACTTCTGTGAAACGAATGGTTATACGCGTGTACCAGGTGTTGTAATTCTTCTATATATCTTACACGATTAGTGTGTGTAAAAAAGCGCCACATTTTCTCTTTTAAGAGGAACCCTTGTTCTGATTTCCCTGATTGGGACGAGTCGCTTCTTGATCTGTTCCATGAGCAAAACAAACGCTTCAAAATCAATTTTTCTCACTCCTTTCTTCTCAAAAACAAAGAGTCGGGTGACTTGTCTTTCTTTCATGCCTCAGTCAATAACCACGCTGTCTTACAACGACCACGCCTGAGTTGTCAAAGCAGGACTTTCTTTCTTTTCTCGGTGAAATCAGTGACCATGACATTCTAGAACAAGTTAGACTCGAACGCCAAAACTCTCGGTATTTTGTTCACAACATCATGTCTTCCAGTTTCTATGTCACGCCTTTGTCTGACTTTCCTATCGAACAGAGGGAAAAAAGAAGACCCCTAAAAGACCTCCTTTCAAGTTTGTTGTTAAACGTAACAATCAATATATGTGTCTTTGTACAGACAAACTTCGGTTTCTCGACATCAACAATTTTCTTGCGCCAGGTTTTAGTTATTCCAAGTACCTCTAGGCGTTCGGTGTCGAAGAGGAAAAGGGTTTTTTCTGCTATGAATACGTCACTAGTCTAAGTACACTAGACGAAAGAGAACTCCCACCCCATGCAGCTTTTTTTAGTAAGCTCAAAAACTCAAATATTTCTGATACAGAGTACGCTTTTTGTCAGCGTGTGTGGACTGAAAACAAAATGACGACTTTGAAGGCTTTTTTTGGTGTGGTACAACAACCTAGACACAGTACCGTTTCTGGTTGCTTTGCAGCATCAGATTAGTATGTACGCTAGTCTGCGAGTTGATTTGCTGAAAGACGGTATTTCTGTCCCCGGTGTGACACTGAAGTGTCTGTTTGACACGTTGTCTTCAGATACCTACTTTTCACTTTTTAACGAAAAACAAAAAGACGTTCAAGCACTTTTGCGAAAGAACATTGTCGAGGGTCCGTCTATTGTCTTTCACAGATACCACGAAAAAGACAAAACACACATTCGTGGTAATCAGGACAAACCGGTACAGGCTGTTCAGGGATTTGATGCGCTGTATTTAGCTGCACTCATGCAAGACATGCCCACAGAGCACCCTGTCATTCGTAGAAAAGAAAACGCTTTTAAAGCGGAAAAAACAGATCCCTACGGTCAGCTAGCTCCCGAATGGTTGGAGTGGGTTATGGATTCAATCGGGTTGATATAGTGTGATATTTATGTACCTGATCATCTAAAAGAACATTTCAGTGAAATGCAGCCTATTTTCAAAAATGAGTCTGTCAGCTGAGAACAGATCGGGGATTTTATGAAAGACTACGCTGAAAAAACACAAGCTTTTATCCCAACCACGCCGTACACTTGTAGGGAGTTACCACGGTGAACAAATTCTGCTAGCTACACCCCTCTTGTTTTGGTACGTGCAACACGGGTTGATTGTTAAAACATCACGCTGATCGTAGAGTATCAACCCAAAACCTGTTTCCGTCAGTTTGGTGACAGCGTTTCAAACGCAAGACGAGCAGGAGACCAAGACTCATCAAAAACTATCTTAGCTGAAACTTTCAAACTGCTCGGTAACTCAGTCTACGGGAAAACCTTAACTAACGTGGCCAACCATCGTGATATTCATTACGTTTTGTCTGATAAGGCCTCAAAACTGATCAACAATGGTCGTTTTCAAAAACTAACAGAAGTAACAGATTCTGTCACTGAAGTAGAGATGGTTAAAAAAAATCAACTGGTCACTCCCCTATCAGATTGGTTACTTTGTTTACCAGTACGCTAAACTACGCATGTTGGAGTTTCATTTTGATTTTCTAGATAAGTTTGTGTCCAGAGCCGACTACCAGCTTTTGGAAATGGATACAGATTCTCTATACATGGCGCTTAGCGCTTCAACGTTAGAAGAGGTGGTTCGTCCTGAACTGCGAGAGCAGTTTTACCAAGTGTATAACCAATGGTTCCCCGCACAAGCCTGTGACCAACCAACATGTTCTAGCATGTGAGGTCTTGTGTCTCTGTGGACAACCAATACTCAGACGTGATCAGTCTCTAACCTAACATTATGTATGACTGACTGTAGAACAACTCGTGTTCGGTGTAAAATGTACTTGCGATGTTTATAACACCTACATAAAACCAACAGGTAGCTATCTGAGTCTAGTTGTTAAAGCTTTTTATATTTTTGTAAATCAGCTCTCATCTCTCCCGCCTCACCAGTCGAGCTAACTCCTCCACCCACCCCACATCATTTGTCTAGCACTAATCTAAGCATTAAACCCTAATCAACCCTCGGGGTAGGCAAACCACCTCCTATTAAACTTCTCTAACTGCTGGCCACCTCTGGTGGTTTTATCGGCGAGGGGGCTCCGCAAAGAGTAGGGGTACCATTTTTATCGCCTTATCCTGACACCTCTGATAGTTATTAGCGTCATAAAAGAGAGTGCTCCGCGAAGCGCGGATAGTAATCCTGTCATTACCCCACCTGGAGTGGTCATTAGTACCGAGCAACAGGTACAGGCACATGAAATCACATGACAAAATATAAAACTCAATAAAAACCCGTTTATCCGCAATATCTCCTTATCACTACTTAAACACAGGCACCTTAACCTATAACTTTATGCTGGTCCCTATCCTTGCGCATTGCGCATTGCGCAGGGTCCGGTTCGTGCGCGATATTACTACTGCTGCACCCATGTTTCATTTTAGTTTGTACTCAAAAGTAAAGTTGCACTCAAACTGTCACAGTCGAGTTTGTGCGATTAGTTGATAAACTAGGCCTTCATATCTAACCCGTGCTTGAATTAGGCTTCCAGAAGTGGGTCTGCTTCACACATGTCAATGAATCGATAAGTCATGATTGACAAGCAGGCCAGCAAGATAGTTGTAAGTCCATGCTTAAAAAAGTAAAACGTACCCTTGTATTGATCTTAGTTAAATTATCAGATAGCTTTTATTCGCATTATTCCCCCAAGAGCGCTGACGTTATCTTATTCTCTCGTAGGTGACGACAGTTTGGGCGTAAACGTACTGGGTTATTGTGCAATGCGTAGGTGTGTAGTGTGCAAGCTCTTTTCTTCTCTTGTGAACTATTGTGTAAACCACCACAGATCTATAACACAGGAGCTTGTATCAAAGCGCCGGTCGATCTACTATTTTATCCATCCTGTACTACTATATAGCTGACTGCTGTCCGGCACTTTGATACAAGCTCCTGTGATCTATAAGGGCATCCTTCCACTTTGACACAGATCAAAACTCAACATGCTTAGGGCCCGTTGGAAGGGGTATCTTTGGTTCCGGAAGCTCCCCCCCCCCCCCCATTCCCCCATTACCCTGCAATTGCACGGGGTATTTTTCAAGGAGAGACGCATAATAGCCATTTTAAATGCTAAATTTTGACAGCATCTGCCAGGGGCCAGAACCCCCACATGCCCAGCCCCTGTACCTCTGCTTACATTTGAAATCCTCTCCCTCTCATACACTGGGTCCAGCCTTGAGGCCGTTTGTTTTATGTGCAGTGGGATTTATTTTCTGAATTAATTTTGAAACGGACACTTTTTTCAATCATGCAAAATTATTCCAGCTTAAAATTCCCCCTTTTTCATAATCTCTCCTCAAAAAGGAAAGGAAGCCGAACTCAGTCCAAGAAGAAAAATGACAACTCGTGATGCAAAGGTGTTCACGATAGCTCTGCTGGTAACCCTCGCTTTTGCCACAAGAACATGGGCCCAAGAGGGACCTGTGGTGACTACAAAGTACGGCAAAATTGCTGGACTTTATGCTGACTCTGCAGCCATCTTTTATGGAGTCCCTTTCGCCAGTCCACCCGTTGGACCATTAAGGTGAGCCTGAGGGCTTTGTTGTTGTTGTTGTTGTTGTTGTTGTTGTTGTTGTTGTTGTTGTTTGTTGTTGTTGTTGTTGTTGTTGTTGTTGTTGTTGTTGTTGTTGTTGTTGTTGTTGTTGTTGATGATGATGTTATTGGTCCGCCTTTTCTGATAATGTGTTCTCAAGCTTGTCACACAGTAAATGTTTAAAAACAAAAGTTGCATTTTGATTTGTTTTACCTGTTGTGATGGGGTCTCTACTGTATTATCCTTAACTGCTGGGTAGTGTAGGCCCCTATGTGTGATCGTTGGAATAGTTCTTCTTTGTGGAAGGACTGGATATTAAATGTGTATTTATACCTACGCCACAACCGCACCTTACCCAACCTCACATTACTATATCTGATCTAATTTAATATAATCTGATCATTCTGATCTGATCTGATCTCATATATCTCATCTCATGTCATCGTATACTATGCATGCGTCACAAGTGCCTAACCGAAAATAACTCCGTCGGGTTTGAATGTGTTGTGGGAGAGTGACCTTTCTTGCAAAATCTCTGCCAAACATTGGAGGTGCCAATCACTAACAAGGGGAGTGTCGGAAAGACGTGCTTCCGTCCACGTCTTTTCAGCTAGTGATTGGACCCTCCAATGTTTGGCAGAGGTTTTGCAAGAAAAGGTAACTCTTCCACAGCCCATACAAAACCGACGGAGTTATTTCCGAAAATCGTCCATTGGGTGTGAATGCCTTTCAGATGGGAGAATCCACTGGAGCCCAAGGGGTGGGGTAGCGAGATATACCGCGCCACGTCTGTCAAACCTGCCTGCCCCCAGTACAACTGTGAACACCTCAGTCCACCCCTCGTCTGCCCCAAAAAGGTGCATTTAATTAGACCCGACACCGATACATGCACACCCTGGCAGTGACCTTACGATTGATTTTCTTCTGCTAATATGACGAAGTCACCGAGACAGACTTCGAAATTCGTTGTCAGTTTTTGGGAGATGTGACACAATGTTTTACGTGACGTGATGCTTCGCATTATGACGCCTTCTATACATTTTCTCACTCATGTCGTCAGAGATGTTACTTTGGAACACAGGGTCAAGAAGAGAAGTCTTGGTTTGGTCAGTTGACGTCGTTTGTCATTAACATCATTTTCCTGACGTCAAAATGGCTTTATGTTGGTCGGTTCATACGCGCAGGAACACAGGCACTGGCTTGGTGGGGGTGAAGCCTGTCATTCATTGGGCGAAGTCGACTTCACGAAGCTCGATGCACGAAGCTTTGGAACTGAATTTTCTGTAAAAGGACGTCGCGAGGTCTTCGCGAAGTGTGTGCACGTTAAAGATCCCACGATTGACAAAAGGGTCTTTCCTGGCAAAATTGTATAGGCATAGATAAGAAATGTCCACCAAATACCCGTGTGACTTGGAATAATAGGCCGTGAAAAGTAAATATTCGCCGTAATGGCTTGAGATTTACTGGCCGATGTGAATGCGTGATATATTGTGTAAAACATTCCATCTCACACGGCAGAAATTAATATGTAAAGCGCTTAGAGAACGTCAAGCGCTATATAAATCTCCCCATATATATATATTGCTATTTCATATGTTACGTGGATTTCCATTGGTCAATTGGGCAAAATTGAGCTCAGTGCAAAAGTGATATCGACGACATTTCCGTCGATATCAGTTTTGAACAAGACGACCTCTTTATTGCTTCCCCACTTCAAAAACAAAAACACCTACATTTAAAAACAAACAAAAATATATGAAAATGTAATTATCCCAGAATTTAGTTGAGCAAGTGACTAAAGACTTTTTGAAAAAAAAGACATTTTGAAATACTGAAAAGTACAAGAAAAGCGTGAACAAAAAGAAATAATAATCAGAGGGAGGGATATGGAACAGCCAAAACTGAGACAAATACATTTGTAATTTCTTTACAGTAAATACAAAATGTCCAGAGAATTAGCAATATAGCTAACATTGACTGACTGTGTGATGATATCTTCTGCTATTGGTCTGTTTCGACAGTGATATCAAAATCTCGACCTCCGGTCTCGATTTTGATATCACTGTCTCAACAGACCATAGCAGAAGATATCATCACACAGTCCGTCAATATTGGGCAATATTGCTATTTCATATGTTACGTGGATTTCCATTGGTCAATTGGGCAAAACTGAGCTCATTGTAAAAGTGATATCGACGACATTTCCGTCGATATCAGTTTTGATATCGACGACCTCTTTATTGCTTCCCCACTTCAAAAACAAAAACACCTACATTTAAAAACAAACAAATATATATGAAAATGTAATGATCCCAGAATTTAGTTGAGCAAGTGACTAAAGACTTTTTGAAAGAAAAGACATTTTTAAATACTGAAAAGTACAAGAAAAGAGTGAACAAAAAGAACTAATAGATCAGAGGGAGGGATATGGAACAGCCAAAACTGAGACAAATACTTTTGTAATTTCTTTACAGTAAATACAAAATGTCCAGAGAATTAGCAATATATCTAACATTGACTGACTGTGTGATGATATCTTCTGCTATTGGTCTGTTTCGACAGTGATATCAAAATCTCGACCTCCTGTCTCGATTTTGATATCACTGTCTCAACAGACCATAGCAGAAGATATCATCACACAGTCCGTCAATATTGGGTAATATAAGTTTACTTTGGGCTCAATTTAGGACAGCCTTGAGGGTTAAAGGTCGGGCAGTGGTCTCCTAAGCCCGGCTACATGTAGATGTAGTCTATCTTAAGATAGATTATCACTACCCCTACCTCTACCCCATTCCTCACACCAAGCCAGGATAATATGCGTGTGGGCAAGTAGGTAGCTGACATAGTTGCAAGTTGTGGATTGTTTTATTTCCCGTCATAAGCACAATGCCTGGAAAATATAGTGGTCATGTGAGTATTTCTGGCCGTTTTCTAGTCACATTTCTGCCCTGAGTTGACCCGGCATTAATTTCAGATTTTTCAAAAACTGTGTCTCATCGCCAGCCCCTCCCCCACCACCTACACACACACACACACACACACACACACACACACACACACACACACACACACACACACCACCACCCCCCCACACACACACACATCTCAACCTTTCTTCTGACTCCCAAACATTTACCATAGTTAATGTTAACAAATGACCTTGCCTGTCACCGTGACACATTTCTGTCCCTAACCTTGTTTTTTTTTTAACCCCAGACCTCCGAAGACTGTCTGTATCTGGACATCTTCACGCCGAAGGCAGCTGCCCAGAACTCCAGCGGCTGGCCAGTGTTGGTCTACATACATGGAGGAAACTTCGTCCACATGACTGGTTCTTCTCCGCTCTACGATGGACGACGGATGGCTGGCACCAGGAACGTCATCCTGGTCAATATCAACTACCGTATGGGTAGGTAAACTGCCCTATATCTACTACCGTATGGGTAGGTAAACTGCCCATTATTAAGTACCGTATGGGTAGGTAAACTGTCCAATATTATGTACCGTATTGGTAGGTGAACTGCCCAATATTATGTACCGTGTTGGTAGGTGAACTGCCCAATATTATGTACCGTATTAGTAGGTGAACTGCCC
>NC_090245.1:38646560-38649060 GCF_037325665.1 Littorina saxatilis | reverse complement strand
ATGCACGCACAATCACACACATCATCATCACCACGACCACCACCCGAACCATCACCACCAAATTTGAGCAGTTTCCATGACAATGTCCAGAGCACGTTTAAATCATCATGACGCGGAGTTTTCTGGACTACTGTTCGTATCCGGTATAAAACACTTTAAAGGCACAGTAAGCCTCCCGTAAACCATCACAGATACGGTCAGGCTTTTACACACAATACAAACACCCTTTCATTTAAACACTCACCGATTGAGAACATCCTAGGTGCCCTCCGTAAAGAGCGAACAATTTTCAAAGAATTTATTTTTGCGTGGTTTATCTTACCCCTGAGCCATCGTGAACCCGTGTGATCCAGTTTCCCCTTTTCACAATGTAGTCGTCAGTTAGTCATTTGAATGCGACTCGATGTGAGCTTATCTACAATAGCACGTTTTTATGCACGAAACAAACGGCTGTGGTTCACAAGAACTCTAGCGATGGCTTTTGACTGTTGAGAGGAACGGCGATATGCATAAACCGTCGTCTGCTACGACCCTTGCGTGACCCTGCTTCCGGGCTTTTCTTTTTTCAAACTTTCACAACTTCGAATTGTACTGATCTTGTCTTGATGAAAAAGAATTCTTTTATGATTAAAGAATGTTTGTGTAACAAGCTGTCAATTTATTATTTAGATTTTAAAAGTTAGGTCTAGCGCAAAAACGCATCACGGTCCAAAAACATTCTGATAATCATCGATCCACGGCTATGGCCAGTTTACATCGATAGAATGAGACCCGAAGGGAAGTAACTCATTTTTGACCTGAGTTCAGGATGGGTCCAAAAAGTGTTCGAGACAATCTGCAAAATTAATTCTTTAAAAATTGCTCGCTCTTTACGTAGGGCACCTAGGATGTTCCCGTTTGGTGAGCGTTCAAATGGAAGGGTGTTTGTACTGTGTGTAAAAGCCTGACAGTATCTGTAATGGTTTACGGGAGGCTTACTGTCCGGACGTGATATCCGGTATTCGGAATATTCATAACAGCCGTCCAGCACCAAAACGAGGCGCCATTGTTGTAGAGGAGCAAGTCCACGAAAATAAATTCTTTGAAAATTTCTCACGCTCGACAGAAAGCAGCCAGGATGTTCCCGTTCGTTGAGCGTTCAAATGGAAGTATGCTTGTACTATATGTAGACGCTCGGGGAGCTCTGTGATGGTTTACGGGAGGCTTACTGTGCCTTTAAGTTTAAAGCAAAATACCACGACCAACGGGAACTTAATTACATGTCACGATGACATTAAGCCTTTATACGTGACGATTTGTCCCTATTTCAGGACTAATCACATCTAAGTCGAAGGCCATGAACTGCTTCAGATTCAAGGCAACGAATGAGATAGTTTTTGCCTCCACCATTACTTGAATGAGTTTCCAGGACAACTCGTTAGTGTCTAGAAAAATGTTTAAAGGCAGAACGGAAATTTTGTTTTATCTTCGTACATGACAATAGACGAATTCCGAAAATATGTAGTATGGGGATCACTAGCGAGGGGTCTGCTGGAAACATGTGTAAACACGCAAGACTTAGTGTTTCCTTCACACCCTTCGCTAGTGATTGACCCAGGGCCGGACGAGAGGGGGGGGGGCTTTGGGGTCTTTAGCGCCCCCCCCCCCCCAGCCAAAACAAAAAAAGAGAGAGAGAGAGAGAGAGAGAGAGAGAGAGAGAGAGAGAGAGAGAGAGAGAGAGAGAGAGAGAGCTTAATAATAATAATATTGCAAAAAGCCGCTACCGTCTTTACTTTTTTCCTCTCTTTTCCGGATAATTGTAGTAGTATTCGGTAAAAAGACGATTGTAGTAATTAATATGTTAAAGGCAGAGTAAGCCTCCCGTAAACCATCACAGATACGGTCAGGCTTTTACACACAGTACAAACACCATTTCATTTAAACACTCACCAATTGAGAACATCCTAGGTGCCCTCCGTAAAGAGCGAACAATTTTCAAAGAATTTATTTTTGCGTGGTTTATCTTACCCCTGAGCCATCGTGAACCCGTGTGATCCAGTTTTCCCTTTTCACAATGCAGTCGTCATAGTTAGTCATTTGAATGCGACTCGACGTGAGCTTATCTACAATAGCACGTTTTTTTATGCACGAAACAACGGCTGTGGTTCACAAGAACTCTAGCGATGGCTTTTGACTGTTGAGAGGAACGGCGATTTGCACCAGTTGATAAACCGGCCGTCGTCTGCTACGACCCTTGCGTGACCCTGCTTCCGGGCTTTTCTTTTTTTAAACTTTCACAACTTCGAATTGTTCTGATCTTGTCTTGATGAAAAAAGAATTCTTTTATGATTAAAGAATGTTTGTGTAACAAGCTGTCAATTTATTATTTAGATTTTAAAAGTTAGGTCTAGCGCAAAAACGAGGCGCCGTTGTTGTTAACGGAACAAGTCTACGAAAATAAATTCTTTGAAAATGTCTCACGCTCGACAGAAAGCAGCCAGGATGTTCCCGTTCGGTGAGC
>NC_090245.1:38639060-38644060 GCF_037325665.1 Littorina saxatilis | reverse complement strand
AGTCATTCCCGCAAAAGCAATTTTTGTAGCCGTCGGGCTACTTAGGTTTCGCTCTTGTGGAAGTTTGAAATTCACGTTGATTGTCGACTGGGGACTGGGGACTGTATCTCTGGTACTCTGGGGTCAATTGAGCTGAAATATGGCGAGTAGCTTGGAATTGTGGGGCCAACCGCGGTTTGTGCAAAAAATCACGTTCCTAACGGTAAGCAAACTGAAGATATTAGCTTTATACGTTTTTCACTTTTTTTGGCACCCGGCCAGGAAAAAAAATTCCCTGTGAAGCGGGTGCTAAGAATTTGGCATCAGGACGCGCGTTTCAACCTAACACTTGACGTCGAAGACATGTGCTAAGTGAGACCTAAAACCTTTATACACGAAGCACGGAAGCTTTTACAAAGCATGGGCGTGTACACTAGTCAGATAACATGGTTTTTTTAATTCGTTTCAGCTGTTGTCAAAGACGTTTTCAACTTAAATTGAATGTGGTACTGTCATTGAGTATGTCTGGGTCTGGGAAACATCGTCCCGCGGCGCTCTCGATGTATAGAGGGGTTGATATAGGGGAAGGGCTCCTAATATGGACCGCTTTTTGTTTCATGCTGATAACTAGCTTGTTTTCTTGGGAAGAAGTTTCATTTTGTGTTTGGTAGTCCTTCTCTCTTAGGTTAACCGTTAGGCCTAATTAGAGTAAAATAGCTTTGATATACATTCAGCAACTGCTATCAAGAACGCAGAATTGATTTTTTCTGAGTTTTTTTTAGCCGTAAGCGCAATGTTTATCGGAGCAGGAAACTCTTCCAGAGTGAGGCCCCTTTGTTGGTTTCACTGCAGCCGCCAGCAGTTATGAGAAATTCGAAATGAGAAATGGCGCTTACGGCTAAAAAAAAAACTCAGAAAAAATCAATTCTGCGTTCTTGATAGCAGTTTCGTCCAGACTGGACTCCAGCTTTTGCTTTTCTTATTTTTCTCTATCGTCCAAGCCCATAAAATCGAACAAGGCGGATTGCGTTTGGATTTCCCTCTTTCAGATGACTGAGATTGCCCCCCTTGAATCGATCGGTCTCAAGGCCAGTTACACGGTACTGGCCGCGTGTTCAAGATGCATAGGCAACCGCTTAGATCAATCCCGACAACAAAATCCTGATTCAAAATCCTGAGCGACGAAATAAGAATTAAACTAAAACAGCTATGCTTACAGTTTTGTTCATTTGCTATCGCCTTTAGAGCATTGATTTCTAAATTTACCTACTTTTGAAGGGTCAGTACCCTGTGTTGTCAATGAATACGCTTACCTCTAATGAAATATATTAATCTACATGCTTTTTATTCTTTTGTTTGAAAATGCACGCTTTGAATTAATATTCAGGCGTTACACAATGCTACAATGGGGTTCCGGGCAGCTATGACCTATTTCTAATCTAATGTAGGTCATCACACATATCAATCGATCAAGTGTTTTAAAAAGCTTGCAGATTCATACAGGACATTATGTGATCGACTGTTTTAAATTATATCCCTGTAACAAAAATTCCTTTATTGATCTGTATAAATGTTTTCACCGAGTGTCTGGAGACTGTCGAGGGCATACCGTGTGACCTACTTTTGAAGCGTCGGTACCCAGTGTCAGTCAATACAAACGCTTGTGTCTATTAAAAATATTCATCTACATGCTTTTCCACACAGGTGTGTAAAAAAGGCATGCTTCGAACTCGATTTGCATTCTAATGGGGGTTTGTGTTGCTCAACATGCTCACTAAACGGTGTCTAGGTTCGGTGTGCATGCAAATAGATTTACAAGTTTTGACCAACATTGAAAAAAACAGCAGAACAAAACTATACTGCAGCGATAACATCGGGCCTAATCACAGAATGACAGACATCAAAGTAAGGCTCACCTAAAATTTAATGACGATTGAAGAAGTAAGTAATCCAAATTTGAACCCTGAAGCACAACAGCTCGAATAAGCACAAATTCAGCAATCATTATCATCGCTTGTAAAATCACACATGCAGTCTTTTTGGCGAATGCCTCTGACAACCGACTTGTCACTTGAGGGTCACCGACTGAAACCGGTCGGTAACTGCACAGTATCAAATTTAATTTCAACACGCTAGAAATAACTGTTATTCGTTTTCTTAAGCAGTATAGATGACTGAATACAAAAGCAGACGTTTTATGGCGCGTTTACCAAAAAGACAAAAGCGGACTCGTTAACTTTTCGCACATGAATTTGATGACACGATTTGCGGTCGCGGAAGGTTTGATGAGCAGAAAACAGGCACTCACAGAGTTTGTGTCAAAAAGTAGATTTTTGTAATGAAAACGTCGGAGTAATGGGATAAAAAGCATACACACCTCGTCCTGAATATCATGCATATTTTCCCTAGGGTCGATTTTCAGGTATTACCGAGCCTCTGGCGAGGTAATACCTGTAAATCGACCCGAGGGAAAATATACATGATAATTACTCAGAACTCGGAGTGTGTAACCTATATAACATGGCATTCGACTAGTAGGGTGGTGCCCATATAACCAACCCCACCAACACACTTGGCTTTTCGGTATCTTAAGAGGGTAACGTTTTTTTGTTAAAGATAAAAAGTGTCGCTTATTAGAATAAGTTACCCTGTAAAGTTTTAGTTTCCCTTTCTAGTTTTAAAGTGATAAATAAAAAGGGTCCCTGTCTGACCGTTATGACATTTAGAGGATCACCTAGAATCAGTCCCGATTTGTCATTTGGTGGACTGAAATGTTAATAAAACAGATGTAACACAAAGGCACGGTCCTTCGAGCGTAAACGATTTGGCTCTCAATCTCAGATTGACTAGTTCTTGTTCTTGTTGATGTATTCTTGTTGCTGTTTTCTGATGAGTACATTTGTATTGTTATCTTGTTTTATTTTTCTCACCCGCAGTCCCTTGTTCCATTCTTTTTTGTTACAAGAAGCAAGACATCTTCGACCTAAACGCATATATGCAGACATTGTCTGAGTCCGGAGACTTCCAAGGTCTCGGCAAAACAGCGTTCTCGTCACAGCACGATTTCATGCTTCTGTTTCAGGTTCTTGATTTTGTATTGGAAAATATCTGAACGATTCCAGAGCAAACCATGTGCGGGAGTGTACCAGCGTCTATCTCCTATTTCGCTTTTTGTTGTTTTTGGTTCAACAGTTCACATTTCTAAGGTGGTATTATGCGCACGTCCTCTCAGAGCTCACGTGCCTTTTCCCAGTTTCAAGACTAACATATCAGTTCAAACTAATAACCCTCACCTCGAAAAGCCCCCCCCCCCCCATCTCCTCACTACATTCCACCTTCACCTCCCTCCATCTCACACGCCCTTTTACTTTCTATATATTTCCCATCATGTTGATAGTTAAGCATGGATCTTTCATTCTTAAAGATCCCAAGGCCTGAACAACATGTGGGTGTACGTATGGGACCACGCTTTCTCCTTCCAAGGCTGGGGACCCATCACTTTCTGCGAGGGACGGGTGTGTCACGGCTCCGAGATCGTCTACCTTTTCGACTCCGAGTGGACAGGAAACTACACTTTTACGGCAGCCGAGAAGGTCCTCAGCGAACAGATCATGGACTTCTGGACCAATTTCGCCAAGACGGGCGACCCGAACGACCCTGGAGAAGACTTCAACAGAGGAAAGGGTGCTGGAAGGATCCTGTCGGCAGCGCCAAAGTGGCCGGTTTACGATGAACAAGGGGACTGGCCCTCGTTTCGATTTCAGACTCCCGCTAGCAGTATCGACAAGAATTTTCATGGACCGTATTGTGATTTCTGGGACACTGTAGGATACGCGGCTTAGAATTTAGTGCTGTTGATATATCAACAAGAAGAATTTAGCAGCGTCAATATCGTTGGGTCATTTAGAAGTCTAGCGGCTTACGCTGTTTAAGTGATCAGGAAAACATACACGTACAACCGACTTGAACGATTATTTAAAGACTGGTGCTTGGAAAACAAAATTCTAAGGACTAAGTCAATCGGAAAATAAATGTTGATTCTAGTGTAAATATGTATAAGTAAGTTTTAGAGTGCCTGTGAGAATGAAAAACGTATTGATTATCCTTTATTGCGGATGAAAGTGGCTTGTTCATCTCAGTGCTTTTTATTCTCCCTTGTGCCTGAAGACTATTAACTCTCACTCACCGTTGTTAATGTGTTTATTTAGAGCATTAACATACCATATATAGATATTACTTGGAAATCCAAGATCAATTTTTCAAGGACGGGTCTTGACTATATATTGTCCATGTCACCTGCTAGAAAGTATGCAAAAAGCTGTCTTTGACTTGTCCATTCCACTGTTGCCGGATTTTGTTTTTGTTTATGTCAGTTTGCTTGACGGACATGGTCGCATTTGTGGCCTATAATCACTTGACCTGAACACAGCATAAAGATTGGTAAAATTAAAGATGTTTCTGCAACATTTCGAGCTGCGTGTGTGTGTGTGTGTGTGTGTGTGTGTGTGTGTGTGTGTGTGTGCGTGCGTGCGTGCGTGCGTGCGTGCGTGCGTCAGGCATGGGAATTGTCCGCGAATCCGCGAAAAGGAAATTACGTTTCAGCGAAAATGAAAAATTGTCCGCGGCAAAAAAAGTTTAAATTAAATTATATGTATACTATTGTCTCTCTATCCATTATTTGCTTACACAAGAACAATCTAAATATTGGTCTAACATGCTAAAATTCGTTATCCTTCCAGCGGCCTTTGCCCCCCCTGGTCACCCCAACGGGGCTGTGTCCCTGTACCCCGCCTGGTCACCCCAACGGGGCTCTGTCCCTGTACCCCGCCTGGGCCAAGGCGGCTCATGGACCTTTGCCTATTTTCAGAGTTTTTTTTTATATTTTGGAATTCCAATGCCTGGTGTGTATGTGTGTGTGCGTGTGTGCGCGTGCATTTTGCTGCATTAATTTCGCATATAGACATAGGTGTTTACAAAATTAATTCCAAAAACATACCACTGAGCACTGCTGTTGTTTTCTT
>NC_090245.1:38614060-38634060 GCF_037325665.1 Littorina saxatilis | reverse complement strand
AGCGAGCAATTTTCAAAGAATTTATTTTGCGTGGTTTATCTTACCCCTGAGCCATCGCGAACCCGTGTGATCCAGTTTCCTTTTTTTCACAATGTAGTCGTCAGTTTGTGATTTCAATGCGACTCGCTGTAAGCTTATCTGCAATAGCACGTTATTGCGTACCTCTGAATCTAAACGCAACAAACGGCTGCAATTCACACGAACTAGAGCGGTGGCAGTTGACTGTTCAGAGGAACGGGCGCTAGGCACAACCGTCGTCAGCTACGAGAAAGACGGTTTGCTTGACACGTTTCCGGGCTTTTCTTTTTTCAAACTTTCAAAACTTCGAATTGTACTGATCTTGTCTTGATGAAAAAAGAATTCTTTTATGATTTAAGAATGTTTGTGTAACAAGCTGTCAATTATTATCTAGATTTTTAAAAGTTAGTTTTAGCGCCAACACGAGGCGCCTGATTTGCTGATCAGAGGGTCCACGAAAATAAATTGTTCGAAAATTGCTCGCTCTTTACGAAGGGCACCTAGGATGTTCTCAAGCGGTGAGTGTTTAAACGAAATGGTGTCTGTACTGTGTGTAAAAACCTGACTGTATATGTGATGGTTTACGGGCGGCTTACTGTGCCTTTAACAGTACAATTGTTATACCGTGTGAGAAATATACCCCTAAATTAGGGTACCATTTTTGAGTCACTTGAGAAAAAGTGACTCTATGTAATCGGTCAGTGTTAGTCTGTCCGGCCGGCCGTCCGGCCGGCCGGCCGTCCGTAGACACCACCTTAACGTTGGACTTTTCTCGGAAACTATCAAAGCGATCCGGCTCATATTTTGTTTAGTCGTGACCTCCCATGACCTCTACACTTTAACGATGGTTTCGTTGACCTTTGACCTTTTTCAAGGTCACAGGTCAGCGTCAAAGGAAAAATTAGACATTTTATATCTTTGACAAAGTTCATCGGATGTGATTGAAACTTTGTAGGATTATTCTTTACATCAAAGTATTTACATCTGTAGCCTTTTACGAACGTTATCAGAAAAACAAGGGAGATAACTAGCCTTTTCTGTTCGGCAACACACAACTTAACGTTGGGCTTTTCTCGGAAACTATAAAAGTGACCGGGCTCAAATTTTATGTGAACGTGACTCCCAGTGACCTCTACACTTTGACGTCTGCTTTGGTGACCTTTGACCTTTTTCAAGGTCACAGGTATGTCTTGAAGGAAAAAAATTGAAATATCATATCTCTGAAACTATTCATCGGATTTGATTCAAACTTTATAGGATTATTCTTTACATCAAATTATTTACATCTGTATTGTGTTGTGAATAGCAATTTCTTCCTGTCCATCTGATGCCTCATATAATATTCAGAACTGCGAAAGTGACTCGATCGAGCGTTTTTGTAAGAAAATTTATTTGACAACACTGAAAGATACTTGGCAACTTTTTACAAATTTAGCTACGCAAAAGGATAGCTGGGGTGTTTATAGAACCATAAGTTTGCAACAAAAAATCCATTTATCTTCAGTCAAATCTACAGAGCAGTTCTTTGTGCACTAGTTAGGCCATGAGCGTCCCACCCTTAGTTTTTCGACCTATGGTGATTGTCTCCATTTTAGCATAATATGTAACAAGTAAAGCATCGATTCATAGAAAAGAGGCAAACTTCTTTGGCAGTTTTTCTTCTTCTTGCATTTCATGGAATTTGGGTGCAAAAATCTGTTAGTAACGTTAATAAGCACTTTTTCAGTGACTTCGCTTTTCAACTGCAAATTAGCCTATATTGATTTATGACTTTCACGTGAATTCCACACCTTTTCACATCACAGAAAGTCAATTGAACATATTGTTCATAATTACCTGACGTCCGGTTACCTTGTTGATTAATGTGTCATAATTGCACTAATTGCGATGACGTCATACATGACGTAAATCTTGACAAGGTGTGTCATAAAAATCGGTCAACACTCTTGAACGGAGTTATTTTGTACTTGTTATATTTCGTATACATGTTTAAATCCTGTTGTGATGGACTGGGATAGTCCAGAAATCCCCATTACCAGAGCGAATGTACGTCACTGATTTGATGAGCATTTATAATAAAGGATTAATCCAGAGAGCTTTTAAGCAAAACTGAAAATAGACACAGCATTATTTATCAACACGTTAAATCAGTCATTGTCTTCACAAACAAAAATAGCTGGTAAATACCGAACTAAATACGATGTTTCTATAGTACCCGTTCTGATTTGGTATTCATTAAATGTTGAAACTCAACAACAACAGAGCTGTGACAAACACAATCACCTGCAGATCTCTTCGTTTTGATGATAGTTCTCATTATCACCAGAACAATTGAAGACTTAGCAAGGTTTTATTTTAGGATTTTGAAACCAGTTTTTTAAAAAAGGCAGCAGAAAGTATGAACACATAAATTTAGACATCGACTTACAAATAATGACATTCATTCTACCTTCCCACAAAATGCGCACACTATTCTCCCTTAAAGCCATATGTACTCGATGACTATACACGCTAATTGCTTTACCAACAGCTGGAGACAGACTAAATTAAGTTCCCTGCAAAATATTGTGGTCTAGGACCCCTTAAATGTTGAGATATTTGAATTTTCATTTTGATCTGGATCGTCCTATTTATAGATTTGGCAACACATGTAACGTTGATGCAAGGGAGAGAACACCGCGGCTTTGTTGACATCCTCACTTTTTCAGAGGCTAGAACAAGCTGTAATGCATGTATTATGGTCCGCGCATGGTGACGTATCGTCATTATATGGTCTTATGGTGCGTTTGACATCGATTGTGGGCAAACTACACTTTGTAAACACGGGAGTGCGTTAGTATGCCTTTAACTTAAGATTTTAAATTAGCTCTTTACAAAAATGGAGCTTATGCATGGTTACTAAATGTAAATCTCATCAGCAGGCATTAAAATCATTTCAAAATCTACGTTAAAAAAAAGATCGTTTAAAAGTGTTCTGTTCTGTTTCATGGTCAAAATGTGTGAAAAGATGATCTGATGAACAAAGGGAAGTTAGCGCTCTAAATGCATACGACATGTGTAATAGAGTAAGTGAGAGTTATTGGGAACCAAACTCCTGGCACCTGAGAGAATAACAAGCATTGACATGAACAAACAACTTTCATTCTCATTTAAAACAAATAGTATCATTTGTGTGGAAATATGATCTTAAGTCGATCACAGACAAGTTCAAGAGTCTGACTGCCTTCTTTGAGGAATGGGATTCCCCCCCCCCCCCCCCCCCCCGATAAACATAGATGTCAGTAACGACTTGCAGTCAGCTAAAAAAAACACAAATTCACTGACTCTGCGGAGAAAACAGTCATGCTGTACATTATTTGAAATATGCCTATGCTATGCTTTGCTTTTTTTTCTGTCCCCAGACCCAGTGTCTATTTGGGACATGACGTGGTTATATGCTAGAAAAAAGTTGGGTGGGTGGAAGTGAGGCCGGGAGCTTGGCGGGAGAGGGACTGTAAAAGTTCAAAGTTGGGTTAATAAAATTGATAAGAATGCGATACAAATTTATCAAAATATGTCCAAGGAAAATGACGATCTTAATCCGTGTAAAAGCCTGGGCAGATCTGGAACATATCTTTATCAATAAAGGGATACTACCTAATGAAAAAGGCTCTTAGATTGCTTACAAAATTGAACCGTAAGACTCTGCGTTGCACCAAAAAGTACAGCGCAGGAGGACTGCCTTCATTTTGCAACAGGAAGTGTTTGAAACACGTAATTAAATATGAAAAGAAAGAGCACTCTTTGTATTGGTTAATTTGGTTATTTCTACTGAGTAACTTCCCTTGGTTGTGTATGTGATGAACGTTACTAGGGGGCTGCGTCATAGATGGCGGTCTCGTCTTTGCGCGATTTTTTTCGTTTCAAACACCCGAGAGAGGCAGCGCACTCAAGCGCATTCGCTCATTTTGATTTGAAATAATGACCATACTTGTAGTGTGTTTTCGAACAAATCGTGCCGTGTGCGTCTACATTAAAGTAAAGTGGATTCCCCACATTCTTCCGATTCGTAAAAAGCATTCGCAAGAAAGACTACCCACCCACCCCCTTTTATTATATTTAGTCAAGTTTTGACTAAATATTTTAACGTAGAGGGGGGAATCGAGACGAGGGTCGTGGTGTATGTGTGTGTGTGTGTGTCTGTCTGTCTGTCTGTGTGTGTAGAGCGATTCAGACTAAACTACTGGACCGATCTTTATGAAATTTGACATGAGAGTTCCTGGGTATGAAATCCCCATACGTTTTTTTTCATTTTTTCAATAAATGTCTTTGATGACGTCATATCCGGCTTTTCGTGAAAGTTGAGGCGGCACTGTCACGCTCTCATTTTTCAACCAAATTGGTTGAAATTTTGGTCAAGTAATTTTCGACGAAGGCCGGGGTTTGGTATTGCATTTCAGCTTGGTGGCTTAAAAACTAATGAGTGAGTTTGGTCATTAAAAATCTGAAAATTGTAAATAAAAAATTTTTTTTTATCAAGTTCAAGAGTCTGACTGCCTTCTTTGAGGAATGGGATCCCCCCCCCCCCCCCCCCCCCCCCGATAAACATAGATGTCAGTAACGACTTGCAGTCAGCTAAAAAACACAAATTCACTGACTCTGCGGAGAAAACAGTCATGCTGTACATTATTTGAAATATGCCTATGCTATGCTTTGCTTTGTTAACTTGTTTTTTTCTGTCCCCAGACCCAGTGTCTATTTGGGACATGACGTGGTTATGTGCTAGAAAAAAAGTTGGGTGGGTGGAAGTGAGGCCGGGAGCTTGGCGGGAGAGGGACTGTAAAAGTTCAAAGTTGCGTTGATAAAATTGATAAGAATGCGATACAAATTTATCAAAATATGTCCAAGGAAAATGACGATCTTAATCCGTGTAAAAGCCTGGGCAGATCTGGAACATATCTTTATCAATAAAGGGATACTACCTAATGAAAAAGGCTCTTAGATTGCTTACAAAATTGAACCGTAAGACTCTGCGTTGCACCAAAAAGTACAGCGCAGGAGGACTGCCTTCACTTTGCAACAGGAAGTGTTTGAAACACGTAATTAAATATGAAAAGAAAGAGCACTCTTTGTATTGGTTAATTTGGTTATTTCTACTGAGTAACTTCCCTTGGTTGTGTATATGATGAACGTTACTAGGGGGCTGCGTCATAGATGGCGGTCTCGTCTTTGCGCGATTTTTTTCGTTTCAAACACCCGAGAGAGGCAGCGCACTCAAGCGCATTCGCTCATTTTGATTTGAAATAATGACCATACTTGTAGTGTGTTTTCGAACAAATCGTGCCGTGTGCGTCTACATTAAAGTAAAGTGGATTCCCCACATGCTTCCGATTCGTAAAAAGCATTCGCAAGAAAGACTACCCACCCACCCCCTTTTATTATATTTAGTCAAGATTTGACTAAATATTTTAACGTAGAGGGGGGAATCGAGACGAGGGTCGTGGTGTATGTGTGTGTGTGTGTGTGTGTGTGTGTCTGTCTGTCTGTCTGTCTGTGTGTGTGTGTAGAGCGATTCAGACTAAACTACTGGACCGATCTTTATGAAATTTGACATGAGAGTTCCTGGGTATGAAATCCCCATACGTTTTTTTCAATTTTTCAATAAATGTCTTTGATGACGTCATATCCGGCTTTTCACGAAAGTTGAGGCGGCACTGTCACGCTCTCATTTTTCAACCAAATTGGTTGAAATTTTGGTCAAGTAATTTTCGACAAAGGCCGGGGTTTGGTATTGCATTTCAGCTTGGTGGCTTAAAAACTAATGAGTGAGTTTGGTCATTAAAAATCTGAAAATTGTAAAATAAATATTTTTTTTATAAAACGATCCAAATTTACGTACATCTTATTCTTTATTATTTTCTGATTCCAAAAATATATAAATATATTATATTTGGATTAAAAACAAGCTCTGAAAATTAAAAATATAAAAATTATTATCAAAATTAAATTGTCCAAATCAATTTAAAAACACCTTCATCTTATTCCTTGTCGGTTCCTGATTCCAAAAACATATAGATATGATATGTTTGGATTAAAAACACGCTCAGAAAGTTAAAACGAAGAGAGGTACAGAAAAGCGTGCTATCCTTCTCAGCGCAAGTACTACTCCGCTCATCTTGTCAATTTCACTGCCTTTGCCGTGCGCGGTGGACTGACGATGCTACGAGTATACGGTCTTGCTGCGTTGCATTGCGTTCAGTTTCGTTCTGTGAGTTCGACAGCTACTTGACTAAATGTTGTATTTTCGCCTTACGCGACTTGTTTAGACATTTGATTTAAACAAAGCACTTTTCATAATAGAGTCTTTCACCTCGGATAAATACTATTTCTAGGTATGCACGTGTGCGTGTTCTGGCTGCGTTCACAATCAAAATCTTGTGTTGTGTAACAAACATTTTTGAAGTTTAATTTATTTATCTATTTATGACTTAATTTATTCATTTATTTATTATTTCATTTATTTATTTCATTTATTTGTTTATATATTTTAAGTTATTGAGACATCCCAGTGCACTAAGGGATTTATAGAGCAAATCTCGAAAATAATTATTGAACTCAGCGCTATGCGCTTCGTTCAATAATGAATTTTCTTGATTTGCTCTATAAATCCCTTAGTGCACTGGGATTGTTTCAATAACGATATTGTCAGTACCGCCATAGAAAAAAAGAAGATTCCAAATGCACATTTGGCTACGCGCATTTGATTAGGCATAACTGTGTGGTCAGGTCGTGTACAGTAAGATCTACTTTTGTGTGGGGTGTCTCAAGTGTGTCGTGCTTTCGTCAAACGCATTTTAATTTCTGTTGGTAAATTCCAGTGTAGCGTTAAGGTGAACAGTGATGATCTTTCAGAGAGACCTCATTTGAACTCGGAGAAAGGACTGTGCTCTTCGTTATTTGCGATTCGAAACCTCCAGTCGAGCTTCGACGGATTGACTGTGCAGAGTGACTCCCCTTGAATTGACTACCCCCCGAAGGACTCGACGGTTAGCACATTTTCAAAATAAATGTGGCATATTTCCCGTGTTGTATCTTCACTCATCGGGGAGTCTGATACTAAATATGAACGGTAAGAATGCTCTGAACCCTACACGTATTATATCCCCATCGTTTTTTCGTTCACATTTTCCCAACATGTTAATTTGCAGAGCGGGGTTTATGTCGTCTGCTAGGCTATGGCAATTGAACCACTGCAGTCTGCACTGAGTCTGCACGCATGAGGCAGCCTGGTAATAAGTCTTATATGGTAAGAACGTTCTGAACCCTACACGTTTTCGATTATGATTGTTCTTGCATTGAAATAATAATTCGGAAACCATTCATTTACTGAACTGACGCAGTCGTATTTCAGTGTAGTCTGCTACGTATGACAGAGCCGATCGAGTCAGTCTTCCAAATGCTGGTCTAGCTCAGTAGCTGTTACGTTATCGGAATGACACTTTTGTTTTCTGTTAGCCGCTGGGAATTGTATACTAACTCATCATTTGGTAATGTGGATGATAAGCTACATGCCACTAACACGGCATATGAGAAGAATCTATGCTAGTCGGTTAGAATGAGATGAAATACAGCGGCTTCTATTTTTAGATCAGTGGCACTGTGGCACAGGCACATGCAATCTGTCAGAAAAAAACCCACTTCTGCTTTAATTGAGAAGCAGGGAATTTATGGTCATTTGGTATTGTGGATAATATAAGCTACATGTCATTAATTAATTCTGAGGATGAGAGCACAGTCTCGCTTAGGCAAAGGGCAGAAGAATACGCTCTGTGGAAAAGTTAGCGCACTCCAAGAGTGCACTAACAGTTTTAGCGCATCGCCATTAGCCAATCAACGGGTTCACATCAGTCATGTGACACCAGTACTTACTGACAATTATTTTTATTTCTCATATTTTTTATTGTTTTATTTTTCTTATTCATATTTAATATATTTACCTATTCATATGTTTCAGCAAATCAGTGAGACTTTTGTTCTATGTTAGTTTGCTTGTTCAGTTGATTTACAGCCTTCAAAATGACAACGTAAGACACTTCTAAAAACAGCTGTTTTAATTAAAACTTATGAAAGTAATGTAATGACTCAAAAATAACAAAGGTTAATTTATAGAATATCAAGTTCAGAAAACAACACAGAATAGGCCAGAATTTTTTGAAACTGGTAAACAACTTGTTTCTTTTTTTGTTTTGATTAATTACTTGGTTTTGTTCTTGTTATTTGTGTGTTTTTGTTTGTTTGTTTGTTCGTATGCTTACTTGTTTGTGTGTTTGTTTGTTTGTTTTGTTACATTTTGCTTTCTTCTGTTTAGTTTTGTTTTCTGAAATCTCATGAACTACCAATGGGGTTCGCCCCTTTTAACTCTTCGTCGGTGGGTGTTTTTCTTTAGCACGGGAGAACTGGATGGAGGTTTTGGAGTATGCAAATTGATGCAGCTTGGCCAATCGAATCCTCAAGATTCCATTAGGGGCTAATCGACCTGTGATTCAATCATCTAGACGCTTCGTTTCACAATTCCTTGCAAAAAGGTTAACCTTTTTTTCTTCTTCTTTTTTTTTTTTTTGCTTTTTTTTTTTTTTTTGCGTCTCCTTTTTCTGCCAACCTGAGAAACTTGGGTCTTGGCAGATGCCAGGTTTTGCTTATACAGGCAATGACGTTTCGACTTTTCAACGAATTTAAATTCATCGGGGTGATGGGTTTCTTTCGGTTGGGTTAATTCCGGGCTCTTGAATATTCATGAAGACACAAGCGCGCGCACGTACACACGCGCACACAGACACACACACACACACCAGGGCCTAGGGATGTTGTATGGCGTCAACATTCGGCAGAACGCCGAAACTTCTTTCAAGTCGCCAATTCTTTGGCAAAGCTGCTGAACCTTTCTCACGGTTGGAATAAGGTATTGGTATAGTCATTGGTATCATATCGCCCTGTGTGCTGAACCTATTAAAAATCCGGGCTGCTTTAATTTCTCACCAGGGAAAGCGCACACCCAACTTTTTTGTCGTTTTCTTATATGTCCTTATTCATGCTTCCAAGCCCTGAGAATGTTGCTGTGAACTTGGGATCTTTATCGTGCGCATGCGTGCACACGGGGGTGACGGGATACCGAAGAGAGTCTGCACAAAGTTGACTCTTGGAAATAAATCTCTCGCTGAACGTGGGGATCGAACCAACGCCGATAGCGAAAACCGGTTTCAAGCCAGCACCGCTACCGACTGAGCTATTTCCACGCCACAAGGGGATGCCAAGGGCTGCTTTACACTTTGGAAACGGCAGAACTCGACCAGTTGAAGTGGAAAGATGCCCCTACTGACCCCATGTAACCCCTGGACAGATTTATGCAGTTACAAAATTAATTCAGAAAAAAACCCACCTGTAACCCCTGGACAGATTTATGCAGTTACAAAATTAATTCAGAAAAAAAACCCACCCCACTCTACACAGAAAGCAGCCATGTTGTAGGTTTGGGGTATGTGTCCAAGCCATAAAGGTGCCCTGGCCCCATGTAACAGCCTCGGCCGATTTATGCTGAATTATAAAATAGTTGACACGGGGAAGAAAGTGTCTTTAACGACTCTGATCCCGTTTCTCACGAGCATACATTCTCTGTCTAAGCCTCTTTTTTTTTCTTCGTTTTTTTCGTGTGTTTTTTCTCGAGCTGGTTGTCACAGGAACCGCAAGCTGACCTTGGTGAAAGAAAACTGATCCTGATTAGAAGCTTCAGAAATTCTTCACAACATGCTGCGCAGAAGGAACTAAAAAATCAAAAGTCGTTGTATCTAAAATGAAAGGAATCTGATTGCACACAAAAATCAGAACAAATATTTTCCCTTGTTAATCTTAAACGCAGCCTATTTCTTGACCCAAGTTCTTTTTGTTTTTGTTTTTTTTGTGATAAACTTTTCTGAATTTATTTTTTAAAAAAGATCTTTGAACAAAATAAATCGAAAAGCTTTGTAAAGTAACAATTATTGAATTTTGTTTCATCTCTGCCCTGAGACCACAAAACCCGTCACTGCAGTATAAGCTTTTCCTTTTTTTTTCTTTTTTTTTTAATTCTCTGTTTGTGAAGTTTTTTTTAAATTTTTAAATTTTTTTTTTTTACATGTATATGCTATACATTACAGGACATCACCTAAACAAAGAGACAGAACCATACAACAGAAAAACACTTGAACAATTACAACATACATGGAGCGGGGGATGTTCAGGGCTTGGTGGTCGCAGTATCAACAGGATTTAAGAAAGAAAAAACCTAAGGGTTATATCAAAACATGCATATACAGGCGCCAATCCTTTTAAAATGTATCTGCTGTATTATTCACAACTGCGTTATACTTTTCACAAATAAATCTTTGCTTAAAATTTCTACTAAATGTCTGAAAATGAGGGGTATTTTTATTCATTTTGGAAATATATACGTGGTGTTTGGCACAGATTACTAACACATCAAAAGCTTTATTGGTGACTACATTGTTCGCAACTCCAAGAAGAACCAGTTCTTTAGACAGTTTTAAATTGTCACAATGGGTGCAGTTCGCCTTTAACCAATTTACAAATTCTATCCAAAAAGTCCGCACTTTATCACACTCCCAAAAGGGTTTCTTCATTTCCGGCTACCGCAAAATGTACACAATGACGTATCCACAATTTTTCTCAAAAATAGAAACCGTTCTGTGGGCAAAATTCTTATTGACATGATCCTACTACATTTTGAGCTTCGCCCGATGATTATCTGTAAACCTTTTTTGAAGCGATGTGTTTTACTGCGTAATCTATCCTTAGATCGCACCGACGTCCTCGTTCCCAATCGGTGCAGGCGAAGGTATTCGACTTCGACACACAGCGAACTGGTGACGTGCTGGTCCTGTTTCCTTTCCTTATTTTTCATGAAACGCCCTCTTACACCCATCCCCATCCCTTCTTCAAATGATGCAAACCCCTGATATAAGTTTCCGTATGTTAAGTTAACTTGTCTTCAAACACACACGCATGCACATGCACCCACACCCACACCCACACACGCACACACACACACACACACACCGTATGTTAAGTTAACTTGTCTTGAAACACACACGCATGCAACACACACACACACACACACACACACACACACGCACACACACACACAAACACACACACACACACACACAAACAAGCACGCACCTACGCACGCACGCACGCACACATACACACACGTGCACACACACACACACACACACAAACACACAAACATACACACACACACACACACACACACATACACAGACACACACCCACACACACACACACACACACCATCCCAAACAAAAACAGAAACATTTCAACATTTCAGATTCGCCCACCACTGTGTGTGGCGTGTATTTTTAATCATTGGGCTACTACTTACACACATTTCATTCGACAGGAGGCAGCTGGGGATAGAACAGACTTCATACAATGTTTCACACAGCTTCTTACAACAGACAGAAAACGATCGTTCAAATCCTGGAGTGCTCAGAGCAGGCTTGAGGCTATGAGGAGAAAATCTCGGAAGAAGAAATTGTTTTCCTTGTTTGTTTATAATCTCCACAGCAAAAATGCCAGTTCTGGTGTGGCAAAATAAAACAAACAACATAATCTTCAACAAATTCCTGAAACACACGCAAAAAAACAACAACGAATGATCGTGTCTATCTAAGAACGCCCACACGCGCGCGCACAGATGACGGCGTGGGTGGCTGGGTGGGCGGGGTCGGCGACAGTGCCTACTAATTTACTATTCATTAAATTATAATACTTGATAACATTAGGGTGGTAGCATTATACATTTTCCAACAAAATCTTCCGTTTATATCTAATTCTTTTATCTGAACAATCAAACAAATAATGAAATTCATCGCCTATTTCCCGGAGAGAGAGAGAGCGAGAGAGAGAGAGAGAGAGAGAGAGAGAGAGAGAGAGAGAGAGAGAGAGAGAGAGACAGACTGACAGACAGACAGACAAGACAGACAGACAGACAGACAGACAAACAAACAGACAGAGACGGAGATAGAGAGAGAGAGACAGACAGACAGACAGACAGACAAGAGATACAGACAGACAGACAAGACAGACAGACAGACAGACAGACAGAGTGAGATAGGCACACACAAACACACACACACACACACACACACACACACACACACACACACATCTTTCTTTTTCTTCCTCGCTTTCCCCTTGACACATGTCTGTTTCAAACTAAATTATATATAGAAAAATTGTCATGAAAGGTTTTGATGAAGTAGGGAGAATCTCTTCAAACTTACGGATTAGACAATACTTTTCAACCAGCAGGAGGGGTGTAATTGATCATTTCTCGACCGTTTCGTTATTTGTTTTTTTGTTGTAGATCGGAAGCAAATTAAAACCCAAAATTGTAAAAAGGCTGACCCTAAACAGGATCAGGACACCACCGTCCCCCATGTAGTAGAATTCTAAAATAGTTTTGTGCTAACAATCAATCAATCAATCAATATGAGGCTTATATCGCGCGTATTCCGTGGGTACAGTTCTAAGCGCAGGGATTTATTTTTTTAATTTTTTAATTTTTATTTTATGCAATTTATATCGCGCACATATTCAAGGCGCAGGGATTTATTTATGCCGTGTGAGATGGAATTTTTTTTACACAATACATCACGCATTCACATCGGCCAGCAGATCGCAGCCATTTCGGCGCATATCCTACTTTTCACGGCCTATTATTCCAAGTCACACGGGTATTTTGGTGGACATTTTTATCTATGCCTATACAATTTTGCCAGGAAAGACCCTTTTGTCAATCGTGGGATCTTTAACGTGCACACCCCAATGTAGTGTACACGAAGGGACCTCGGTTTTTCGTCTCATCCGAAAGACTAGCACTTGAACCCACCACCTAGGTTAGGAAAGGGGGGAGAAAATTGCTAACGCCCTGACACAGGGTCGAACTCGCAACCTCTCGCTTCCGAGCGCAAGTGCGTTACCACTCGGCCACCCAGTCCACTAACAGTGTTCAGTGTACTTATAGCGGTGTCTTCAAACTATTCACTCTCAGGAAAAAAAAATTGTTTCAAATAACGGAGAGCCGCTAAACCAAGCAACCTTGGCAATTTTGACAATGGTGCAGCGGTGATTTGTAATTTCCCAAACAAAAGTTCACAAGTTATAATAAGGTTTTGGCCACAGGGGGCTGATAAACCACACAGCAATAAAATGAATCCCATATTAAATACGCATGCAGATATACTAATCACAAACCATCCCAATTAAAAATGTAATGCAAAATCCATGCAAAATACCTTTTAATCCTACATTAATGAAACAAACTTAAAATGAATGAAACAAACTGAACCAATCGTTTCAATGTACGCCTACTAATTTACTATTCATTAAATTATAATACTTGATAACATTAGGGTGGTTTTACTAGCAGATCAACAGAGCTACTCCCTAATGGACACCAGTTCGTGGGACAGAAGCACCATCCATCCATTAGGGTGGTAACATTATACATTTTCCAACAAAATCTTCTGTTTATATTTAATTCTTTTATCTGAACAATCAAACAAATAATGAAATTCATCGCCTATTTCCCAACGATTACAAAGCCAACACACTATATTTTCCCTTAAATTGTTCACAAAATGACCTTAATGAAATTGGCAATTAGATATTACTTGCTCTAAATGTAAACAATATTTCCATGGCAAGCAAACCAAATATGTTTTCCAAAAGAAATTCGTGTTTAAATAAACGGTAATTACAACAAACACTATTTGCACCAAGTTGTTCATTCCTGTGCTGCAAAAGCTGGTCTTTCAGAAGCTGCTTTACAATACTCTTAAACTGGTTCATGGATAAACACTGGCAATCCAAAATGTACCATAGGCCAAAATCCTTTATGAATGAATGAATACTTGACAACCATGGTAATTTAAATATTGACTTGTACAAATTCCAACATAATTTTGATATGGAACATGAAATCTTAAACAAACCATTATTCTAAACGACAGTGGCATGAAGAAACAACTCAGTATTAGGATGTCCACTCTGCTATCTTCGCTTTCGTGAATGTCCAGCTTTAGTCAACACCCCCCTGACTCTGAATTCCTCGCTCTTTCTCCTCAAAATAAAAAAGGTCCATTTGCTAATCCATCGGCCCTCCACTTGTTCCCACCCTTGTATTAAATTAACGGCGTATTGACCCGAGAAAGTGCACCCGAGAGCGCACAGTTGTGGATTTCCCTCATCCATTCTTAAAAGGCAAACTGGCCCGCGCAAAATGGCGAAGAAATTTGTGGGCAGGGCAAGCAATCTTTCCATTACCGTCGCGACATTGTGTCCACCTCGTCTGAAGAGACTGGAAGAAATGTATGAAGGGGTGGCGCGCTACAGGAGAAGGCGAAATTGCCCGCTATTATACATGAGATGAAAGAAAGAAGAGAGGAGGGGGGAAAACCGGCCATAATAAGGTCAGGTTTAAAGAGATTTCCCTCTCATAATAACAGGAAAGGGGAGCAATTTGTATCGCTTTTTTTAGCCTGCAAGACTCATGGATGAAATATTGTAGCCGTTCGTGTCAAAGCTAGAGCAAGAAGATTGAATTCATACGCACATACGTCCTTGATCCTCAAGACAGACTTTTAGTTTAACATGTTCTTTGTCAACTTGCGTAATATTTTAGTGTATAACATTCGTATCTAAATGTGACCAGTTAAAATGTATAATTTATGGTGGCGGTCTCTCTCTCTCTCCCTCTCTCTCTCTCTCTCTCTCTCTCTGTCTCTCTGTCTCTCTCTCTCTCTCTCTCTCTCTCTCATTCTCTCTCTCCCTCTCTCTCTCTCTCTCGCTCTCTCTCTCTATCTCTCTATCTCTCTCTGTCTTTCTCTCTGTCTGTCTCTCTTTCTTTCTGTCTCTCTGTCTCTGTCTCTCTCTCACTCTCTCTCATTCTCTCTCTCTCCCTCTCTCTCTCTCTCTCTCATTCTCTCTCTCCCTCTCTCTCTCTATCTGTCTCGCTCTCTCTCTCTGTCTCTCTCTGTCTGTCTCTCTCTCTGTCTCTCTCTCTCTCTTTCTGTCTCTCTGTCTCTTTCTGTCTCTCTGTCTCTGTCTCTGTCTCTGTCTCTCTCTCTCTCTCTCTCTCTCTCTCTCTCTCTCTCTCTCTCTCTCTCTCTCGCCTTCCGAGCAAGGCGTATAAAATGCTGAAATATCTCCATGAACAAAATAAGAAAACATGGGCCTCCTCGATCTGTCACACTCTGTACATGTACGGTTTTGATGAAGTATGGGAAAACCAAGGTGTTGGCGATGAGAGGGCGTTCCTAACAGCATTTAAAGAAACTTATTTCATCCTATAAGCAAACCTGGCTGGACAATGTACAAGGAAGTGAACGTTTCTCTCTGTACAGAACCTTCAAATCAACCCTAACATTATCCAACTATTTAAGTGATTTGAAACATATTAAAGCTAGAAATCTTCTCATTAGACTTAGATTGGGAGTATCTCCTCTGAAAGTGCATCGATTTCGCTTTAATTTAAATGCAACCTCCGCTGATTTATCTTGTCCATTTTGTTGTGGCAGTGTTGAAGATGAAGTCCACTTTGTTTTAGTATGCCCTAAATATGCTGAGTTAAGAGAATATTATATTCCACGAAAATACACTAGAATCCAATCATTGTTTAAATTAACCATGCTGTTTTCAAACACTAGTAAGCCGCTATTGCTACGTTTTTCTACATTTGTCATGAAGGCGCTTTCCATTCGTAATCCATAATCCGTAAACGAAACAGGGCGATACTAGTAGGATGTTCTTGTTTTTGTTCACTATGTGCATTTGTATGCTGGTGCTTGAGATGTGCTCATCTCCATGAAAAGGGCCCAAGACCTACTCATTAAAACATTCAGACTTCAGACTTCAGACTTCTCTCTCTCTCTGTCTCTCTCTCAAACACACATCCTTTCTCATCTCATCTCATCTCACCAAACATTATTTCATCTCATCTCAGTACGATAGTCAACGATGTGAAAAACAATCTGCAGCTAATCATCTCCGTCCTCCTTCCCCTACCTGCAATATGGACGTACATTCTTGGCATTAGGATTATTACATCGAGAGCAGAGGAAATTAAGATGAAAAAATCATTCTGAGTACAAGGGTCAAGGAGAGAAACATACTGACGCACATTTCCCTTTCTTCATCTGTGTGTGTGTGTGTGTGTGTGTGTGTGTGTGTGTGTGTGTGTGTGTGTGTGTGTGCGTGTGTGCCTATGTGTGTGTGTGCCTGTGTGTGTGTGTGTGCGTGCGTGTGTGTGTGTGTGTGTGTGTGTGTGTGTGTGTGTGTGTGTGTGTGTGTGTGAGCGTGTCTGTTTCCCCCTAATTTATTGTGCGTTCTACCGATCGTCTTAGCCCACATATTTCCTTGGTCACTGTGTCCTTCTCAGTAAACAATGGACCCCATCAAATCAACAACAACAAAAGTAACAACAACAACACCAACAACATTAATAACAACTTCAACACCACCACCACCACCACCCCCACCAACAACAACAACAACAACAACAACCATCCAAGTCACGGATAATAGAGGGGACTCTATTTCAGGCATGTTCCGGCATTGGCGCACATTGCGCTCTACTAAGGAAAGCTTATTCTGGTTTCATCCTGCTTTCTATGCGGTCGAAACAAATTGGGCATACGGGATAATTTTTAGATTTCATACAGGAAAAAGTACAGAAAAACACACCTCAGCCTGATAATGAATGAAGACTCAGTGTCATGTTTATCAAGCGTCGAGACCAATAGTTTGGAACCGCAGATCTTCAAAATTAAGTTGCCGAATATACAACTCCACCCTTATGTTGAGAATGTTTCATCTTCACGTACTGATGTTTGATTGAGACATCATACTTCTTCGTATGAATGGACATTTTATTTTTCAACCTAATCACCTCTCCTCTATGATGTTCCTATCAGAAGCACAAAACTCAATTACAAGTTTTTAACGACAAACAAAAATACAAACAAACAAATATAGCGTCAAAACTAACCACATGAGAGCACTTGGAATGTTGCTGCTAAGTTAGCCTAATATGTTAATCTACAGAGAAATATGACCGCATTACAACAATTTAAGTCTTTACTTAAATTTGGTTATGACCTGGTTCGGCTATCAACTCCGTAAGACGTACTGTAACTAGTAAGACGGTCGGAAATGATCATTTGTTCGCTTTTCTGCGGAAAGTCACACCGAGGATAAGTCAAGGGAGGTACATCTCCCAATTTCCTTTATCGACTTGAACTTGGCGTGGTATGACGTGTCGTAACGGAGAAAAAATTTACAGCAATTTCCAAAATGCTTATTTACGAGAAACAGCTGCACGTCTTTCTTTGGGCGTTATTCGATAACATGGAAAGTTTCTGGACATAAAACAGTCTCACTATATGTTATTTTCTTTGAGTGAGAAACGGTGTCTTCCTCCAAACAAGCTACACATGCGCAGAAGAATTATCACGATATTTCGCGCGAACGCGTGGGCGAAAATTGAGCTGCACATTTCCTGCCTGATATTGGGGAGACATTTACACAATGCATTGCGTTTCCTGTTTTGCTGGAGAGTCTCCACCAGCACGAGATGTTATTTCTATCTTAGGAGTTTACGAAGAAGCGGTACAAGATTATATAATAAAAGCTGGTTTTGTCCTATCTTGCTATGACTATGATTCAGAATGGCCAAAGTAAGCATGGTGTAGTGCGATTAGCAATCTGTGGACAGGGAATGTTCTTAGATAAAAGAGATGTATGACATGTACACCAAATGCCCCCCCCCCCCCCCCCCCAAAAAAAAAATCGAATTCACCAATGTTTTGCTAATATTTTGCCCTGTGATATTTTTTTCAGAGTGTGTTAAAACACGTGTGAAAAATAGAGAAATCTACCGGACAAACTTTATAATACAGAATTTTGATGACATGCCAAGAATCATATTTATAACTTACTCAACTTTGGAACCTGCCCAACATAGGGTCCCCTCGGCCTCCCGTATACCACCGTCAGATAGGTTTATGTTTAAGAGGTCTGATACTAACTTTCTGTACAATTGTTTGTTGGTAAAAATATTTGGACTTGTGTGTATGTTTTTCTCGTTTTTTGTTTTGTTTGTTTGTTTGTTGTTTGTTTTTGTTTTTAATCAAATATTGCATGTGCAAGGAGTATGTACACGAATGCTACCCACATTGGGATAATTACCAATGGCATTTATGCTACACAGTGAATTTAATTCGTGTTGTCTTTCTCTGTTCTTTCTCGTTGGAATACAGAAGGAGTAAGGTTACTTGTTCCACGAAAGGGTCTTTCCTGGCAAAATTGTATAGGCATAGATAAAAATGTCCACCAAAATACCCGTGTGACTTGGAATAATAGGCCGTGAAAAGAAGGATATGCGCCGAAATGGCTGCGATCTGCTGGCCGATGTGAATGCGTGATGTATTGTGTAAAAAAAGTTCCATCTTACACGGCATAAATAAATCCCTGCGCCTTGAATATGTGCGCGATATAAATTGCATAAAATTAAAATAAAAAAATTAAAAAAATAAATCCCTGCGCTTAGAACTGTACCCACGGAATACGCGCGATATAAGCCTAAGCCTCATATTGATTGATTGATTGACTTGTTCCACGAGTTGACAGTCAGCTCCAAACGCCTGTGGTCTTTGCAGCTGAACAGGAAACGGACCCGAAAGGGATTTATTGGATTTAGGGTGGAAGGCGAGGCGCCCACAACCTGTCTTGATGAGGGGAGACAATCACGGGGACTTAGTGTGCGATTCCGGCAATACGATCCTGAATTCATCTCAACATTGTTGACATGAATTTATTATCTCTCCTCGCGACCTTTCTGCTCTGTCCGGGTCCACATTCAACTTTTTATCTCTTTTTATATTTAGTCAAGTTTTGACTAAATATTTTAACATCGAGGGGGAATCGAAACGAGGGTATGGTGTATGTGCGTGTGTCTGTGTGTGTGTCTGTGTGTGTGTCTGTGTGTGTCTGTGTGTGTGTGTGTGTGTGTGTGTGTGTCTGTGTCTGTGTCTGTGCGTGTGTGTGTGTGTGTAGAGCGATTCAGACCAAACTACTGGACCGATCTTTATGAAATTTTACATGAGAGTTCCTGGGAATGATATCCCCGGACGGTTTTTTTCTTTTTTTCGATAAATACCTTTGATGACGTCATATCCGGCTTTTTGTAAAAGTTGAGGCGGCACTGTCACACCCTCATTTTTCAATCAAATTGATTGAGATTTTGGCCAAGCAATCTCCGACGAAGGCCGGACTTCAGTATTGCATTTCAGCTTGGTGGCTTAAAAATCTGAAAATTGTATAAAAAATTTTTTTTTATAAAACGATCAAAATTTACGTTCATCTTATTCTTCATCATTTTCCCTTCCAAAAACATATAAATATGTTATATTTGGATTAAAAACAAGCTCTGAAAATTAAAAATATAAAAATTATGATCAAAATTAAATTTTCGAAATCAATTTAAAAACACTTTCATCTTATTCCTTGTCGGTTCCTGATTCCAAAAACATATAGATATGATATGTTTGGATTAAAAACACGCTCAGAAAATTAAAACGAAGAGAGGTACAGAAAAGCGTGCTATCCTTCTCAGCGCAACTACTACCCCGCTCTTCTTGTCAATTTCACTTCCTTTGCCACGAGCGGTGGACTGACGATGCTACGAATATACGGTCTTGCTGAAAAATTGCATTGCGTTCGGTTTCATTCTGTGAGTTCGACAGCTTGACTAAATGTTGTATTTTCGCCTTACGCGACTTGTTATTTTCTTTCTCCGGGTCGCTTATAAATCAGTACGTCTGCACGCGAGCGGTGATGATTTCATGTTTTCTTTTCACGGGCCGTTT
>NC_090245.1:38554919-38613860 GCF_037325665.1 Littorina saxatilis | reverse complement strand
TAAAAAAAAACAAGTCGCGTAAGGCGAAATTACTACATTTAGTCAAGCTGTGGAACTCACAGAATGAAACTGAACGTAGTCCGCCGCTAGTGCAAAAGGCAGTGAAAGTGACGAGCCTGTTTGGCGCGGTAGCGATTGCGCTGTGCTTCATAGCAGGCTTTACTGTACCTCTCTTCGTTTTAACTTTCTGAGCGTGTTTTTAATCCAAACATATCATATCTATATGTTTTTGGAATCAGGAACCGACATGGAATAAGATGAAATAGTTTTTAAAACGATTTCGGAAGTTTAATTTTGATCATAATTTTTATATTTTTAATTTTCAGAGCTTGTTTTTAATTTAAATATAACATATGTATATGTTTTTGGAATCAGAAAATGACGAAGAATAAGATGAAATTGTTTTTGGATCGTTTAATAAAAAGAATAATTTTAATTACAAGTTTCCGACTTTTAATGACCAAACTCACTCATTAGTTTTTAAGCCACCAAGCTGAAATGCAATACCAAACCCCGGCCTTCGTCGAAGATTGCTTTGCCAAAATTTCAATCAATTTAATTGAAAAATGAGGGTGTGACAGTGCCGCCTCAACTTTTACAAAAAGCCGGATATGACGTCATCAAAGGTATTTATTGAAAAAAAGAAAAAAACATCCGGGGATATCATACCCAGAAACTCTCATGTCTAATTTCATAAAGATCGGCCTAGTAGTTTAGTCTGAATCGCTCTACACACACACAGAGACAGACAGACAGACAGACACACACACACACACACACACACACACACACACACACACACACACACACACACACACACACACACACACACACACACACACACACACCACGACCCTCGTCTCGATTCCCCCCTCTATGTTAAAACATTTAGTCAAAACTTGACTAAACATTTAGTCAAAACTTGACTAAATGTAAAAATGCAGTGCGTTCTGTTTCATTCTGTGATTTTAACACCAACAGCTTGACTAAATGTAGTAATTTCGCCTTACGCGTTTGTTTTAGACTTCTCGTCAGATGACATTATGTTAGAAGGACAGGTTGGAAGATTAGGCTATAAGCCTTTATCCCCGAGTACGCTAGTACTTGGGCTCAACAGACTTTAATCGTGTGTGTGTGTATGTGTGTATGTGTGTGTGTATGTGTGTGTGTGTGTGTGTGTGTGTGTGTGTGTGTGTGTGTGTGTGTGTGTGTGTGTGTGTGTGTGTGTGTGTGCGTGTGTGTGTGTCTGTCTGTCTCGACTTAACAGCTTATTGCTGGGAAACTACTGGGCGCAGTTCGTTCAAAAGTTGATACACTAACTTGATAATAGGTCCGATTGATCGTATTAAAACTTCGTAATGTTACCTGGGACCTAAATGCGAAATAAACCACAAAAACGACTTGGCGGTGGGACGAATTCAGACGGAGCAACAGCCAGTCCTTGAGCTGATAGAACAGCCGAACGCTCACACAGTGACGAGAAATATAGCGTCGTAAAAAGCATGCGTATCGCATGCGAGACGATTTGCCAGGCTTTGCGCGTTGTGTGTTAGAATAATTTGATTTTTGTGTACCCCATTTTCTACCAAGCGTTGGTTGCTCGGTCGCGACTGCGGTGGTTTAGATGTCGCTATTTTGTGTTTTGATTCTTTTCATATTAATTTGTATTTTTTCTTATGGTTTCCTTTGTTTACATATGTTTCAGTCTTTTACCTTCACTTTACATTAAAGAATTTGGTAAAACTACCTGGGGCGTGATAAATGCAAGAATCCACGAGCCAGGACAGTAAAAGAACTTCGTGGGCCACCAGTTCACCAGTTATGAAGAGGGTCGGCAGTATATTTTTCACTGTGATCAAATAAAAGAGAAAGGCCAGTCACCACGCACATCCTCGGCTCGCACGCAATATAGTTATACATCTTGGACACACGGCCAGTACCGTGTACCTGGCCTTGACACGGAACGATCCAAGGGGGGCAATCTCAGTCATCTGAAAGAGGGAAATCCAAACGCAATCCGCCTTGTTCGATTTTATGGGCTTGGACGATAGAGAAAAATAAGAAAAGCAAAAGCTGTAGTCCAGTCTGGACGAAACTGCTATCAAGAACGCAGAATTGATTTTTTCTGAGTTTTTTTTTTAGCCGTAAGCGCCATTTCTTATTTCGAATTTCTCATAACTGCTGTTCACAATGTGCGGCCGCAGTAAAACCAACAAAGGGGCCTCACTCTGGAAGAGTTTCCTGCTCCGATAAACATGGCGCTTACGGCTAAAAAAAAACTCAGAAAAAATCAATTCTGCGTTCTTGATAGCAGTTTCGTCCAGACTGGACTCCAGCTTTTGCTTTTCTTATTTTTCTCTATCGTCCAAGCCCATAAAATCGAACAAGGCGGATTGCGTTTGGATTTCCCTCTTTCAGATGACTGAGATTGCCCCCCTTGGATCGTTCCGTGTCAAGGCCAGTTACACGGTACTGGCCGTGTGTTCAAGATGTGTAGTTATATATAGCAAAGGGAATGCCTGTAATTCACACAGAGCAATCACTTGGTCTAAAACGTGCACAAGACAAAAACTTTCATACTGGGGGAGCGAGCCAGTCTGAAGAGTACTCGGGTCCAGTGCGAGCGTTTTTTATCCTTGTGTAATAAAGTTCTGAGTTCTGAGTTCAAAGTTCTCTCTCTCTCTCTCTATCTCTCTCTCTCTCTCTCTCTCTCTCTCTCTCTCTCTCTCTCTCTCTCTCTCTCTCTCTCTCTCTCTCTCTCTCTCTGAAATGATAGATTGTGCATGTGTGGGTATGCGAGCGCACGCTCGCGCGCGCGAGCATATGTGTGTTGGGGGATGTGTGTGTATAAGAGTCATTCTCCAAAGCTGGTGAATTCTTAGGTCGGTCACTTAAAACGAAATTTGTACAGAAGCAAATGTGGTTAGACCTTTCCCCCTGTTTATGTGGATACAGATATGTTTGAAGAAGCACCCACAGCAAAATGAATGAACATATTTGTATTTTGATATTAAATATAGTGTAATAATGTCAGTAAATCAACAAAAATGGCGTCAGAAAAATGGGAACAGGGTCGGTACATATATTGGAAGCTACGGTCCATTGCCACGATAAATTTATTATGCATGATTTGTTGAAAAGTCACTTTGTGAAACGATAAAGGTTCATTCCTGTGCAATTGTTGTTATTTTCTTTGTGTTCGAGACCCCCAAAAATGAAGTTGAAAACAGCCTTACGTACGCTTCGAATGTTGTCACGCTCACTTAGATTTTTCCGACCTCTGTAACCAAATGAATTTCTTTATAATCAATAAGCTTAATTTTTTTTACGATCAAGTCAACAAGTGCACCTTGAAGATGCAGAAAATGCATTCATTCAACCGAGGACACACTTTGGACGAATTTGATGTCTCAGAGAGTGTTTTGTGTCACACGTGATGGCTTCGTAACGGCCGTTTTCATTATAAGCTAGCATCAATTCAACTGAATGAAACCATACATTTTCATGTTTGCACCTTTGTTAATCACCCAGCCATACAGATGCGTGACGTTTTTTTCACAATTTGTCGTGTATAATGACGTAATTCATGAAGAAAGAAGGTGTAGTTGACATTTTGGACGGGTGCGTTCGTAACGCCCTCTGCTACCGGCGAGATGCAGACCCCGATTGCTTGGATTCCTGGGAATCTCACATGACAAGGTTGGTATTATTTTGTTGCTTATTCATTTATAAGCATGTTTGTAAAAAAAAATCAAATTAAAATCACGCAAGTGTGAATTCCATGAAGTTCTTCAGCCCCACCGGGTTTCGCTTGTCAGTCCTGTAATCTCATGAAGTGAGCGTAACGGCATCTTCGGAATCTTGCGATTTAAAATAAAACCTTTTCTTAAAACGAAGGTGTATGCTCACCTAGATTGCTCACTTATGACATTGTATTGCATTCTCAAAAGCGAATATTATGAATCTGATGCTTTATCCAGTGACCAAGTTTTGTGCGCACCAGTGACAACAAGAGACATGTTGTGAATGATGTCTCCGGTAGAAGGCTAATTATCCCCCGGACAATTCCGCCTTGTACATCTGCCCTCTGAACAATTGCCCCTATGACAATTGCCCCCCAGACAAATGCCCCAAACCATGGGCAGACAGTTGCCCCCCTCCCCCCCCCCCCGGACAACTGCCCCCCGAATACCCCCTCCCTCCCCAGAATCGTGTTTGTGTTTGTGTGCGTACGTGTGTATGTGTGTGTGTTTGTGTGTGAGTGCGTGCGTGCGTGCGTGCGTGCGTGTGAGTGTATGCGTCTGTGTTTGTTTCTGTGTGTGTTTTTCTGTGTTCTGTGTGTGTGTGTGTGAGTGTGTGTAAGTGCGTGCGCGTGTGAATACGTGCGTGCGTGTTTGTGTGTGTGTCTTTTTGTCCCTGTGTGTCTATATATGTGTCTGTTTGCAAGTGCGTGCGTGAAATGTTAACGCGTGCATGCGTGTGTTTTCGAAATGTGTATCTGTGTACGTGCGTGCGTATATATGAGTACAGGACGCGGTTCAAGCACCGTTTGGAGAGACCTGCATTATAGTCTGCTTATTCAGTGACGCACAAACCCGAACCTCTGTGTGTGTTTGTGTGTGTGTGTTTGTGTGTTTGTGTGTGTGTGTGTGTGTGTGTGTGTGTATGTCTGTGTGTGTGTGTGTTTGTGTGTGTGTGTGTGTGTTTGTGTGTGTGTTTGTTTGTGTGTGTGTGTGTTTGTGTGTGTCTGTATGTTTGTTTCCTATTTGCACTAGTTGCTATTGCTTTTAAATCAAAGGTGTTTATTAAATTCAAAACCCCCTATCAATCCACCTTAATCCCAAGCACCATCTGTGTGGGAGCAATATAGCCCCTCAATTAGGAATTTCACCATTGCTGTTGATAGCAAAAATGATATCTTGTTAGAAAGAACACAAATTGGGTCTTCTTACTTATAATACTCTTCAAACTTAATGGTTTTAACATGCTGGAATTGCTTGACAGGTACTAGGTGGCTATGGTGGACCTCAGGGTGTCCGTACGGCAGTTACTGAAGAAACAGAGAACTTCCTTCTCATCCGAGGTGCCCACGTCACCCACTGAAAGTAAAATCACTGTCCAAACTGATGGATCTTCTGCTGCTGCTAAACGACAACAGCGTTTCAGAAACAACATTTAAAAAAAACCGAAGAGCTGGAGGCTGTATCAAGAGTCTGGGAGAGAAAGGGCAAGAAAAAGTAAAGCGAAAAGAACGCCGGAGAAGAGAGAGGCTGACAGGGTTGCTACGTGTTTTCGTAAAGCGAAATGTACAGAAACAATGATAGCGTTGGGACTTCAGATCAATAACCCCAAGAAAGATACACCTAGACAGACAGTTCTCAACAAAAGGCAGAAAGATGTAGAGCGGCAACAAAAGTACAGGGCCAAAATGTCACACCAAAAAAAGGCTGCGATTGCTTTGAAACGGAAGAAGAAGAGAGAAACCACCAGTTTCTATATCACTACACAATATTATCCTCTTAGTTGCCTTTTGCTTGAAGCTTTATTGTTGTATATCCGGCACATTATATTGTCTGTTGTTCTTTCGGATTTTTCAAAGTATGGTGTTTGTTTTTGCATGATCTGAATATTGTTGATCACAATAAAATTGATAGAATTATACATTTTCTGGGGTGTTTATTTTAATTTTTATGTGTGATTGTCAAATACGTATTCAACACCTCGTCAAATTCAAGGTTGTCACAACGTTTTCACATTTACGCAGGATCTCTCTCTCTCTCTCTCTCTCTCTCTCTCTCTCTCTCTCTCTCTCTCTCTCTCTCTCTCTCTCTCTCTCTCTCTCTCTCTCTCTCTCTCTCTCTCTCTCTCTCTCTCTCTCTCTCTCTCTTATTCCCCTTTTTCTGTCCACAAACCTTTTCTGTCACCAATATAAATGTGTGTACATGTTTATTGTATGTACGTGCTAAGGTATATTTGTAAAAAAAAAATAAAAAAAAAATTTAAATTTTTATTTTTTTATTAAAAAATAATTTTTTTGTTTATATTTTTATATTTCTTTCTTTTTAAACAACTCCTTATACATGCTTGTCAAGCTATAATTAGTACAACATATAATCATTCAATATGACTGCATTATTAACAAATTTGTGTCACGATGATGCGCACGTAAGGAGACGGGTATCAGATATCAGATACCTGTATTTTGTAAGGAAACGTATAATTCTTGCTTTTTCGTTTCTTGCAAACTGTCATTCTGATAACAAAGAACCTTTGAATCAATAATTCAACTCAAATTAGTCAAGTTTTATTTTTGGGCCTTATTCCCACTTTTGTTAACCAGTTTTGGAGAATGACTCACATGTGTGCATGTGTGTGTGTGTGTGAGTGTGTGTGTGTGTGTGTGTGTGTGTGTGTGTGTGTGTGTGTGTGTGTGTGTGTGTGTGTAAGCGAGTGTGAGTTTGTGTGTTTGTGTGTGTATACGTGCGTGTGTGTGTGTATGTGTGTGTGTGTGTGTGTGTGTGTGTGTGTGTGTGTGTGTGTGTGTGTGTGTGTGTGTGTGTGTGTGTGTGTGTATGTGTGTGTGTATGTGCGCAGTCTTTGCTTTCGTTTACAATTATTCTCTGTATATGTTCCAAGCACAGGTTGGAAGATTAGGCTAAGCCTAAAACCTTTATCCTTATGTAATAAAGTTGGGAGTTTTGAGTTCTCTGTCTCTCTCTCTCTCTCTCTCTCTCTCTCTCTCTCTCTCTCTCTCTCTCTCTCTCTCTCTCTCTCTCTCTCTCTCCTCTCTCTCTCTCTCTCTCTCTCTCTTTTTTTCTCTCTCTCTCTCTCTCATTCTCTCTCTCTCCCAATTTTCTGCCAACCTCCCATACCCCTCAACTATTCTCCCCTCCAAACCTCACCTCTTTCCTCCTCCCCCCCCCCCCTATCCTCCCTTCCTGCCTGCATCCCCTCACTACCATTCTCCGCCCCTATTATCAAGGACTGTGTCGGTAAGGCCCCCCGCGAGTTTGTCTTGCCCGCCCACTATAATGCTGTCATTTACAGCCATTTCCTCCCGAGACAGATAAGAGGGAGTAATTTCGGCGAAGAGCTCGTATAGGCTTTCTTCCATACTGCTGTCGTGCGGAGACTGAGAATTCGACAATACGAGGCTGCTGCAACAGTTGCGGCAGCGGCAGCAGCAGCAGCAGTATTCGTTTTTAATAACGGTAAAACGTTACTTAAAACTGTTATTCAAATAATGCTTGCTACGATAATCAGTGTTTGTTGGTCTAGTAGAATCCTCTGTTTAAGATCTCCTCAAATCGGAGAAAATCATACCTTAAAAGAGCGGTCAATGAAGAGACGTAAAGGGAAAAACATCTGAAAAAGTAAAAGGTCTGGATAGCTGCTGTAAACGTCCCATTCAATTTGATTACATGTCATACTGTATTATTCCATTGCTGGGAAATTCTGGTCGCTTTCTCCCAGAGGCAAGCTGCGAGTAGAAGGAAGCACTGGGAGTCGCGCTACCCAGGTGTGTGCAGGGCCGGACCAGTACGTTTGTAGGGGGGGGGGGGGGCTAAAATGTTGAAGCGGGGGTCCGGGGGGCCCCCGGTGGGGTCGAGGGGCGAACCCCCCGTGGGGGTATGGGGGCAAAGCTCCTATAAGCTGAAGAAATTTTAACATTTATACATGAAAAATTATCCTATTCTTGCACAAAAAAGTCATTTAAATAATGAAATAGCACCACCAGAAATTTAACATATTAATTTAGAATTGATGCATGAAGAAAATATTAGCTTGTCTTAAACATCAACGAAACAAATTTTCTACTTTTATGCCAAAAAAACACATTCCAAAATCAAATTATACTGTATTTTGCCACTATAAGATGTACTTTACAATGTTAGTCTGTTTACATTACTTGGCATGTTGTCGCGTCTTTTTACTGAATACTACTACAATCGTCTTTTTACCGAATACTACTACAATTATCCGGAAAAGAGAGGAAAAAAATAGAGACAGATGAGGCGGTAGCGGCTTTTTGCAATATTATTATTATTAATCTCTCTCTCTCTCTCTCTCTCTCTCTCTCTCTCTCTCTCTCTCTCTCTCTCTCTCTCTCTCTCTCTCTCTCTTTTTTTTTGGCTGGGGGGGGGGGGGGCTAAAGCCCCCAAATCCCCCCCCCCTCTCGTCCGGCCCTGGTGTGTGTTTGTTAAGTTGTAATCAGCCAACTGCTCTCCTGGCAGAATAATCGAGGTGTTTAACGTGCCGCGACGATGACACGGGGGTGGTACATGGACAAAGTTGATCCGTGTTCGTCCCGGCCTTCATTCGAACGCGTGACCCAATGGGATCACAGGTCCGGGGCTGAACCGTGTACGAAGTGAAACTCGCTAGTACGCAACCGCGAGGTTAGATTGGTTGAATTTGAGATTGGTAGTGATTTCATCCAATCAGATCCCGCGGCTGGTTCCCGCCCAGTTGGATGGGAACTAGTTTCACTTCCTGCACCTCAGCCCAGTATTCTGCCAACTGAGCCAGCAGGCACCCCTGAGCCAGCAGGCACCCCTGGAGTCCTGACCTAGAATTGCTGTGACTGCAAAAATCTAAAATCTCTAGAATTCAACATTTTTCCTGTTGTAATTTGGTCATACGCAAGGCTTCACAAATTATTAATTAATTGAGAATTTTTTTCTGGTGTGTATGGTATTTTTTGGGTCATTCTTTTGGGAAAGTTCTACACATAAATATGACGGTAGGGGAAGGGCTCCTAATATGGACCGGCTCCTAATATGGACCACCTCCTGTTCTGACAAACTAACGGCGCTAGAGCGCTCAAACAAGTTTTATTCGCTGTATTCACCCTCTCTGGATAACTTGCACATGTCAAAACAGTTGCAAAAATACAAACCTCAAAACCGTTAGGCTTTTTCTCTTTTTTTCACTTTTGGCAGCGTTCACTCTAAATTTGCCGCCTAAAACGGACTCGTTTCTGTCCACAGCCAAAGCTTTTATCACACAAAAATGGCTATATCTGACAGCTAAGTCCGTATTTGATACATTTTAGCAGTGTTGACCCCGAGTTTCAACTGCAAATAAAAAATAATAGCAAAATCTCAAAGTATGTGTGAGTCCCCTGATATGGACCACCTTCAACAAATCGAAGAAATTAAAAGCTAAAGGCTTTTTTCATTAATTCATTAAGAAGCTTGCTAAAAAATAACCTATAACTAGCCCTCGAGATTTCAAAAAAATATAACAAATAGTTTTCTTTTCGTGGAAGTTGATAATTTCACTTATTTTCACTCTGTTTTGGATAAGCTTCTTTAGTTTCCTGGTGTGCTCCAAATAATGCTCTCATCAACCCGAAACAGATAAATCTAAAGCATCTTTTAATTAGTCTGACTTGCACACTAAGTTGTATCATGTTATTTTGAAGTATAGGGGGCTTTTTACAGTGATTCGTGAAGGCCGCTTTACTGGTCCATATTAGGAGCCTGGGCGCCTAATATGGACCCTTTGTGATTTTTTCTGTATTTAATTTTTGCTGAATGTCTATCAAAGCTATTTTACTCTAAATAGGCCCAACGGTTAACCAAAGAGAGAAGGACTACCAAACACAAAATGAAACTTCTTCGCAAGAAAACAAACCAGTTATCAGCATGAAACAAAAAGTGGTCCATATTAGGAGCCCTTCCCCTACATGGAAAGTGTTGTTTTTGTGGGTTTTTGTGTGTGTGTGTGTGTGTGTGTGTGTGTGTGTGTGTGTGTGTGTGTGTGTGTGTGTGTGTGTGTGTGTGTGTGTGTGTGTGTGTGTGTGTGTGTGTGTGTGTGTGTGTGTGTGTGTGTGTGTGTGTAGAGAAGATGCAGCTGGGTTCAGGTGCAAACGTTTCGCTAATGAATCGATTTCAGTTCAAAACAAAACAAAATATAGAGGCCACAAACTAAGCTGTTGAACTTCTCAGGTTCCAATGAATAAAAACCCTTTGAAATAAGCAAGCAGAAAAGTTAGCATCTGACTTTGCTTTCTCGTTTATATGGGTGGGCGTACACTGTTTGGTTCTGCCTACGACATTTGAGGAGATAACAAAACCAAAAATTCCAATAATAAAATAATAATAATACACACAAAAAATTAAACAAAAGCACGAGGAAATACCTTTTTTTTAAACAGGACACTCTGCCTCCATTAATTTATTAAATAAAAAATCTTAGAAAATAAGCAAACTGGAAAGTGAGAATGTCGTTTTGATTTTAAAGTTACAGAACTTTCCAAGTCTATGTGCACGGAGCCCCTAGATAGGGCTTTCAGTCATTCCTCAGGCAGATATCTGTTTGAAAAAATACCGAGTTTCATTAACTTTCTTGCAAGGAGTCAACTTTTGTACTCATTTTGGTCTGTCTCCGGGCAGGGAAGAGTGGCCCTCAACCAGGCTCACATAAAGGTCCCGCAACTGAAGTAGGGGAAAGTCGCTAAACCTGGAACAGTTAAGGAGAAACAGCCGTACCAGACAACAAAAATGGATATTGCAAAGCGTTCTTTATATTGTCACATACTAGACTCTATCAGTAAATAAACGAACCACATAAAATAAAAATAATAGTCACGCAACTCATCAGACTGATCATAATAAAAATGTCTGCATTTGTTCCAGGTTGGACGCATGGGTGTGTAAAGTGGAACACTGTGTTGTCAAACTTGGAACACGTACAAACACACCCTGACTCTCTTTCTAGCTCTGTCTGTGTCTCACACACACATATATACACCCACACACTCTCATTCACATACAAACAAGCACACATTGCCACACACACAAGATAAATAAATACGTCATAACATTTTGATTAAGCCATTTTATGTAAATGTCTTTTTTTTTCAACATCATATTCTGATTTTTACCAAGGAAATAACAAATCGGATAACAATTTAAGCCTTAAATGTAAAACAAAAAGATAAATAAGGGCTAGGTCTAAAAAGGACTGAAAAACAAAACTTAAAAAAAAGAAGGAAAAAATAGGCAAAGAACCGATAAAAAATAAAGTAAATTTTAAGGGGCTTATTGTCCGTCAGGTCTTAATTGCCTATATTGGACATGAATTGGTTTATACGATTCGAGTTTTTACGCCCTCACGGCTTTTGATGTTTGCGTGTTTAGGTGGTATCAGCCATCTGCACTTATGGTAGAATGACCAAGATCTTTAACGTGCCATTGTGGTGACACGGGGGTGGGAGATGGATACCGTCTCTGGGTCTGCACATAAAGTTGACCCGTTTCCGTCCCGGCCCGGATTCGAACCAGCGACCTCTCGATCACAAGTCCAGTGCTCTACCACCTGAGCTACCCGGGCCCCCAAAGAACCGATTTCGCAGACAATGTCCTTTGTCTTCTACTGTCAGCGCAGTCATCGTGTGATTACTGTGTGCACTTCTGGCACTATAACATATCCTCAGGGGAGTTGGTGCCACACATGAAGCAGTACCACGAAATTTCGCAGCTGCATCTGTACCCCTCTTCTGTTGACAAATAGATATAAAAGGGCTACCTGCCCAATTGACTAAATGTAAAAATCATTACGCATTAAATCTCAAAGCAAATAACTAAGAACAGATTTAAGAACTGATTTTGCAGACACACAAAAATTGCTAAGTACAGATTTCGAAGTCCTTTTGTCCGCTGCTGTCAGCGCAGTCCCCGTGGGCCCACTGTGTGCACCTCTGGCACTGTATCATGTTCTCAGGGGAGTTGGTGCCACACATGAAGCAGTACCAAGTGCTTTCCCCCGGGATAGAACGCATCGTCGAGAATGTTCTCCTTATTTCCCTCTGATCAGAAGATATTCCCCTCTTGTTTCTCTAAGCAGAAGATTTTGTAGCTTCATTCTTTCCTCTTTTCTGTTGACCTGCACGCCTTTTTGCAAGTGAAATCTCCAGCTTTTGCTTGTAAGGAGAAGATTGTTTTATTCGTGATGATCTCTTCGACGAGCTTGTGGTTGTGCGTTGCAGGACATCAGCAGCAGGTAAGCTTACATTTGCTGCTGACACCAAGCAATCATAAATTAAATTACCAGAATCTCCATGTACAGTGTACAAAACAACGATGGGGGTGACGTTGGCAAATTTATTTCAGCTTCAAGAATGCTATTGATTAGTTCTTGTTCTATCTCTGGTGTTAATGTAGAAGGTCTTCCTGTGAACTTTACTTCTTCTTTTGCAAATTTGTTTGTTTTCTTCTAAATGACTTTTAAGAGTTGTGACAGTAACACCATAATGCTCTTGATGCGCAACGCAAACCCATATCTCCGTTTTTCACTGCCGAAAAAGCGCAGCCCATTTCTCCTGGTAACCACCGCCGTTCGGGTCTCATAATACTGTCAAACAAATCAATCAATCATTCAATAAAACTTATAGAAAGGAAAAACACAACAAAACCGAAAAGAGAATTGAATACGTGAATAAAACAGCAGTGTTCTGTTTATTGTTTGATGAGGGTAAGATGGAACAGAATGCGGCAAAGCTGGAACAAAGCTGTCTTCTTCACAAATTGCAACACTGCTAGGCACAACAGCTGAACCAAATAATTTGTATGGGTAGAAAATGAGTTGTTCTTCCATTTGAGATCAAAAACGGGGTCACTCTTGCTTATTTTGATTTTTTTGTGTATTTTAGTGTCTGCTAGTTCGCTTTTGCGAATTTGATTTTGGGGGGGTGTCTTAGGTCTCCGGCATCAACACTAATGAATAACAAGTCGCGTAAGGCGAAAATACAACATTTAGTCAAGTAGCTGTCGAACTCACAGAATGAAACTGAACGCAATGCAACGCAGCAAGACCGTATACTCGTAGCATCGTCAGTCCACCGCTCATGGCAAAGGCAGTGAAATTGACAAGAAGAGCGGGGTAGTAGTTGCGCTGAGAAGGATAGCACGCTTTTCTGTACCTCTCTTCGTTTTAACTTTCTGAGCGTGTTTTCAATCCAAACATATCATATCTATATGTTTTTGGAATCAGGAACCGACAAGGAATAAGATGAAAGTGTTTTTAAATTGATTTCGAAAATTTAATTTTGATCATAATTTTTATATTTTTAATTTTCAGAGCTTGTTTTTAATCCAAATATAACAAATTTATATGTTTTTGGAATCAGAAAATGATGGAGAATCTTCTTCTTCTTCTTGGCGTTCGCAGAGGTTACACAATCAGTCCAGCACTGGTGATAAATGTTGTCGTTTTCTCCAACTCCTGTCGACTGCCGTATAGTTTGGTCTGCAAGGGAGTTGGTGACGGCCACACTTCTTTTCGTTCCTCATCTAGTAAGGGACATCGCTGTAAGATGTGTTCCGCTGTTTGGTCCTCTTGGGCGCAGGCACAGGTTGGTGATGGCGCCAGCTTGAACTTTCGGTTCATGTGAGCATTGAGCCTGTTGTGGCCAGTACGCAGCCTGATGAGGTTGACTTGCTGCTCTCTGGACATTGTGTGGTAGTCATCTCTGTTTGTCCTTGGCCTCATCAATGCCTTGATGATTGTCTTCTGCTCACTAAAGCTGACACTGTTTTCAGGTTGGTCTTCCACGGCTCCTTCTTTTGCCAGCTCATCTGCCCTTTCATTTCCTGGTATCCCACAGTGTGCTGGTATCCACTGGAGGACAACTCTTCTGGTTTGTCTGACCATCTGTAATGCTTTGGCCAGCTGTGGGAGTTTGTCGTTCTCCAGGGCCTGAAGGACTGAAAGGGCGTCCGAGAGGAAGACAACTTGGTAGCAAGGGTCTGCGGAGTCCTGAACCAAGGAGGCGGCCTGCATGAGAGCTTCTGCTTCTGCTTTATAGTTTGTGCAGTGTTTGCCAGTGGCAACGCTGGATGTAGCTGTATGTCCCCCAGGGAACTGGATGAGAATGCCTGCACCTCCATTGAGCACGGCGTTAGTTGCTGATCCATCTGTGTATACATGGATCCACGCCTCTTTTGGGTACTGTTCGTCGATCAGGGCTAAGGTGAGTGCCTGTCGAGCTGTGTCATTCTGATCTTCTCCTGAGGTAACATGTGGAACACTGGTGCAGATCTGGATGCCTGGTTTCTCTGTTGCCTTGGGGGTTTCCTCTTCTTCTTGAGTCAGAGGTAGAGTGTTCTGTGGGAGGACTTCCCTGTACTGTCGAGAAAGTCTCTTGCTCTCGTGTACAAAACTGCTCCGTTTAAGCCGGTTCTTGGTGAGGTTGCTCAGTCTGTGCTTCATGGGGTGGTCGGGTAGGCACTTGAGCTTCTCGGCCTGTACCACAGTCTTGGCTTATCTTCTCTGACAGAGGGGTTGGATGATGGTAAGCTTCTCCATTTCCTTGATGGGCGTGGATTTCATTGCACCGGTGATGAGTCGGAGGGCCTGGTTTTGCACACGGTCAAGGGTCTGCAGGTTTGTCTTGGCTGAGGTTGACCACGCTGTGGAGCCGTACTCGAGGTGGGGTCTGATTGTTCCCTGGTATACTGTCTTCAGTATCTTCTCGTTCGCTCCCCAGGTGGTACCTGCCAGCTTCCTGAGTATGGCTAGCTTGCGCCGGGCCTTCGTCTCTGCCTGTGCAATGTGTGGTTTCCAGGTCTGCCGTCTATCAAAGGTGACACCAAGGTACGTTGCTTCTTCATCCTCTCTCAGAGGAGTTCCACCAAGCCTAATGGTTCCGGTTTTCTGCTTTGGCGACAGTGTGAATATGGTGGTGGAGGATTTCTCCTTGTTGATGGAGACGCACCAATCTTCTGCCCATGCGTTCAGCCTATCTGCCGCTTGCTGCATTCTGTAGGTGGCAGTACTTGCATGCTCCTCCTTGCACCAGATCACAAGGTCGTCTGCGTAGAGAGCAGCTTTGATCCCCTTGGGCATCTCAGACACCAGATCGTCGATGAAGAGAAGGAAGAGTGTGGGGGAGAGGACTCCGCCCTGAGGGACGCCATGACGAAGGAGGAACTTCTTGCTTTTGGTCTGGTCGACGTTAACTCTTGCCCTGCGGTTATAGAGGTAAGAGCGAATCCACTGGTACATGTTGCTGGACACGCCTTTCCTCAGCAGTTTTACAAGGAGTCCATCTTTTCAGACCTTGTCAAAGGCCTTCTGAAGATCTATCTAGGTGACGAAGACCAGCTTCTGTTCCTGAAAGGCATCTTCAACTTCTTGCGCCAGGTAAGTGACCTGATCTTCAGTGCTGCGGAACTGTCGGAATCCAGCTTGTTCAGGGGCGAGGAGGTTCCTGGATTCCAGGTACCACCTGAGGCGCTCGTTCACAATTCTCTCCAGGGTCTTCACAACACAGCTGGTGAGGCTGATTGGGCGATAGCTGGTGGCCTTCTTTGGATCCTTCCCTTTTTTTAAGATTGGGATCATGATCGCTTCTCGCCAGAGTTAATTGTGGTAGCGATCCTTCTTGCCAGCTGCTGTTGAAGACCTCGAGTAGCTTGTTCTCTGCTGCACTACCAAGGTGGGTTAGCATCTCGTTGGTGATGCCGTCTGGGCCAGGGGACTTCTTCGCCTTTGACTTTTTCAGAGCTGAGTGCAGCTCGTGGAGTGTGAGTGGTTGACTCATGGCGTCCACTGTCGACTGTCTGGCAGGGCTCTCTCTTTTCTCTCTTCTTGCTTCTCTCTGTTTCTCGGGGCTAACATGGAGGTTGCTCTCAGCTGCATAGCTTTCAGCAAATTGGTTGGCAGCATGCTTTCCAGTTAGCACCTTCCCGTTCTCTTCTAATGTGATCTTTCCTCTGCTGGTGTTCTCATCATTCAACTGCTTGGTGAGCCTCCAGAGCTTTCTGCCATCCTTCTCGAGGTTCAGAGAGCTTGTTTTCTCTTGCCAGCTTCTCCGTCTTGCCTGTAGCTTCTTTTTGAGAAATTTGGCTTTGGCTTCCTGGAGGCGGATGTTGTTGTTTTGTGACGGGTTGACTTCTGCTTCCCTTCTGGCGTCTGCCAGATCATCATCCAGTTCCTGCAATTCATTGCTCCAGTAGGGCTTATAGTCTCTCCTGGCACCCCTGGGAATGGACTCACGCGCTGCTCTGAGGATGCTCATGTTGAAGTCCTTCGCCACCATGTTGATGTCTCGACCCTCGACTCTGATGTCTTTGGTGAGTTCGCTGGTGCGGTGTCTAAAGAGGAACCAGTTCGCTCTTTTGTAGTTCCACCGTGGGAAGGAAGCTTCAGTGCAGGACTCCATGCCCAGGGTCAAAAAGACTGGCCGATGGTCACTTCCACCTAGCTGTTCTCCGACCTCTCTGCTGGTTAGCTGGTGCATGTCTTCCGTGCAGAAGGCTAGGTCAGGAGTTGATGTAGTGTGCCATCTTCTGGAGTAGAATGTAGGGCAGTCAAAGGTACTGTTCAAAAGGATGAGACCTTTGTCGTCCTGCCAGTTCTCCACCTCTTCTCCTCTCCGATCCAGGTGGTCATATCCCCAACTCTGTGAATGACTGTTGAAGTCACCCACCACGATGAAGTTGGAGGCCTTTGCGGGGATCGTGTCAAGGGCGAGGTGTCTATCATTGGGGCAGTAGAAGTTGACAAGATGGAATTCTGATGTCTTCGTCTGGATTCGAATCACCTGATATTCGGAGTCCTCCATGTGCGTTTCTATCAAACAGGCATTGATGTTGTTCCTGGTGAGGGTCAGGATTCCTCCTTTGCTTCGGTCTGTTCTGTCGGACCTAAGGCATTGGTAGCCTCTCACTTTGAAGGACTTTTGGGGTGTCAGGTGCGTCTCCTGAATACAGCAGATGTTGATGTTCTTCTCATGCAGGATATGCTCCAACTCTGTCTTCTTGTTCAGGATACTTTCTGCGTTCCAGTGCATGACCTGAAAAGGTCGCTGCTGACTGGGTTTCTTCCTGGTTGTGGTGGTGCCAGTCACTTTCCTCCCGCGTCCCCTGGCGTGACAAGACGGACGGGAGGGACCTCCAGTAGTTGGGGCTGGGTCCCTTTGAGGCATGGGACCCGACGCTGCTCCACCCTGGGGGGTCCTCAATGGGCGAGCGCCATTTCCATCTGTGCTGGTTGATTGTGTCATTATTTGCGTAAGTGCGTGTACCCGTGGTTTGTTAGAATGCGCCGTGCGGCCCGGGTCCTCCGTCTTCAGCATTCGGGGTTTTCTGTCGGGGTTACCTCACCCTTAGCTCATGGCCCGTACGTCCTACCCTGAGAGCACAGGGGGGAGGATTTTCCAGGATCCCACCCGGAGCCAGTTTGGTCCGCGGCCGCAAGCGGCTGATCTCCATATCTGAAGACCGTTCCCCTATCCGCCACCCGGGGACGCGTTGGGTTGGGGGTGGTCGCCCCACTGAAAATCCCACACTGGGTTAAGAAAGATCAGCCTGTCCCAGATGATGGAGAATAAGATGAACGTAAATTTGGATCGTTTTATAATTTTTTTAATTTTTTTTTTACAATTTTCAGATTTTTAATGACCAAAGTCATCAATTAATTTTTAAGCCACCAAGCTGAAATGCAATACCGAAGTCCGGGCTTCGTCGGAGATTACTTGACCAAAATTTCAACCAATTTGGTTGAAAAATGAGAGCGTGACAGTGCCGCCTCAACTTTCACGAAAAGCCGGATATGACGTCATCAAAGACATTTATCAAAAAAATGAAGTCGCGTAAGGCGAAATTACTACATTTAGTCAAGCTGTGGAACTCACAGAATGAAACTGAACGTAGTCCGCCGCTAGTGCAAAAGGCAGTGAAAGTGACGAGCCTGTTTGGCGCGGTAGCGATTGCGCTGTGCTTCATAGCACGCTTTACTGTACTTTTCTTCGTTTTAACTTTCTGAGCGTGTTTTTAATCCAAAAATATCATATCTATATGTTTTTGGAATCAAGAACCGACAAGGAATAAGATGAACTTGTTTTTAAAACGATTTCGGAAATTTAATTTTGATCATAATTTTTATATTTTTAATTTTCAGAGCTTGTTTTTAATCCAAATATAACATATGTATATGTTTTTGGAATCAGAAAAGGACGAAGAATAAGATGAAATTGTTTTTGGATCGTTTAATAAAAAACCAATTTTAATTACAAATTTCCGATTTTTAATGACCAAACTCACTCATTAGTTTTTAAGCCACCAAGCTGAAATGCAATACCAAACCCCGGGCTTTGTCGAAGATTGCTTTGCCACAATTTCAATCAATTTGATTGAAAAATGAGGGTGTGACAGTGCCGCCTCAACTTTTACAAAAAGCCGGATATGACGTCATCAAAGGTATTTATCGAAAAAAGAAAAAAACATCCGGGGATATCATACCCAGGAACTCTCATGTCAAATTTCATAAAGATCGGCCCAGTAGTTTAGTCTGAATCGCTCTACACACACAGACAGACAGACAGACAGACAGACAGACACACACACATACACCACGACCCTCGTCTCGATTCCCCCTCTATGTGAAAACATTTAGTCAAAACTTGACTAAATGTAAAAACGTACCATTTTTTACATTAGTTAGTCAAGTTTTGACTAAATGTTTTAACGTAGGGGGGGGGGGAATCGAGACGAGGGTGTGGTGTATGTGTGTGTGTGTGTGTGTGTGTGTGTGTGTGTGTGTGTGTGTGTGTGTGTGTGTGTGTGTGTGTGTGTGTGTGTGTCTGTGTCTGTGTGTCTGTATGTGTCTGTGTGTGTGTCTTTGCGTGTGTGTGTGTGTGTAGAGCGATTCAGACCAAACTACTGGACCGATCTTAATGAAATTTTACATGAAAGTTCCTGGGAATGATATCCCCGGATGTTTTTACATTTAGTCAAGTTTTGACTAAATGTTTTAACATAGAGGGGGGAATCGAGACGCGGGTCGTGGTGTATGTGCGTGTGTGTGTCTGTGTGTGTGTGTGTGTGTGTGTGTGTGTGTAGAGCGATTCAGACTAAACTACTGGACCAATCTTTATGAAATTTGACTTGAGAGTTCCTGGGTATGAAATCCCCGAACGTTTTTTTCATTTTTTTGATAAATGTCTTTGATGACGTCATATCCGGCTTTTCGTGAAAGTTGAGGCGGCACTGTCACGCTCTCATTTTTCAACCAAATTGATTGAAATTTTGGTCAAGCAATCTTCGACGAAGCCCGGACTTCGGTATTGCATTTCAGCTTGGTGGCTTAAAAATTAATTAATGACTTTGGTCATTAAAAATCTGAAAATTGTAAAAAAAAAATAAAAATTTATAAAACGATCAAAATTTACGTTCATCTTATTCTCCATCATTTTCTCATTCCAAAAACATATAAATATGTTATATTTGGATTAAAAACAAGCTCTGAAAATTAAATATATAAAAATTATTATCAAAATTAAATTGTCGAAATCAATTTAAAAACACTTTCATCTTATTTCTTGTCGGTTCCTGATTCCAAAAACATTTAGATATGATATGTTTGGATTAAAAACACGCTCAGAAAGTTAAAACAAAGAGAGGTGCAGAAAAGCGTGCTATCCTTCTTAGCGCAACTACTACCCCGCTCTTCTTGTCAATTTCACTGCCTTTGCCATGAGCGGTGGACTGACGACGCTACGAGTATACGGTCTTGCTGAAAAATGGCATTGCGTTCAGTTTCATTCTATGAGTTCGACAGCTACTTGACTAAATGTTGTATTTTCGCCTTACGCGACTTGTTTTTTCTTTTTTTCGATAAATGTCTTTGAAAACGTCATATCCAGCTTTTTGTAAAAGTTGAGGCGGCACTGTCACACCCTCATTTTTCAATCAAATTGATTGAAATTTTGGCAAAGCAATCTTCGACAAAGGCCGGGGTTTGGTATTGCATTTCAGCTTGGTGGCTTAAAAATTAATTAATGACTTTGGTCATTAAAAATCTGAAAATTGTAAAAAAAAAAAAAGTTTTATAAAACGATCCAAATTTACGTCCTTCCGAATGGCGTATGTGTGTCCATAGAACCTGCGACGGACAGTCTGACCAGTCTCCCCCACATACTGCTTGCCGTGACACTTATCACAGTCTATGAGGTACACCACATTAGTGGAGGTGCACGACAAGCAGTCTCTGATGTGGAAAGACTGGCCAGTGACTACACTACTGAAAGTAGTGGTGTCCCGCAGGTGACCGGCACACAACACACATCCCGGACAGGAGTGACACCCGGCGCTGGACACTGGTGTCAAATTCTGGGAAGGTGGGAGGCCAGAGGGCATGAGGAGGTTGCGGATATTGTAGCAGTTCCTCTCTCCTACAATGGGCGGGTTTGGTACAGCTTTCTTCATCCTAGCACTGGTGTGCAACACTGGCATGAAGCTTTTCAACCAACACCCGAGGGGAGGGTTGCTGGGGTTATGTCTGATGACGAATGGGACTCTGTCTGCTTTGGGCTGGTTACTGTTGACGTACTGCAAGACAGAGTCCCGAGACCTGGCTCCCACTGTCTCCACAGCTGCGTTGATGAGACCTGTAGGGTATCCTCTCTTCACAAGTTTCCCTTTCAACTCAGTGCATCTGCTCCTGAAAGTTTCCTCATCGGAGCAGATGCGTCTCAGTCGCAGGCATTGACTGTACGGGATGCTGCGAGGACAATGGCGAGGGTGTAAAAAAAAAAGAGGTAAAGAAGAAGTTTTCTGCAAGACTTGTTCAATTGGATCGCTTTAAAGGCGATGCAACTTTCACGGTGACCACATTATAAAACATCAGAAATTGTGACAGAAACAATGTGGGACATTTTAGTATAAGACGCGGAAAAAAAACACCCTCATTATTTGATACACTCTACCCAAAATAAGCAAAACAAGGAAAGGATGGTGTCTTTCAGTTTCAGCTTTAAACGTAGGATTTTACTTGGGGTCTGTCCACAACACTTTAGGAGAAAAGGCGAGACAAAAAAGAAGATTCGAGACAGTCTACCAAAATTAGATTTTCGAAATGAGAGCAATGTTTTTTAGCAGCCCCCTTGTCAGTTTCAATGTTGGTCGTGCCCGTGGACATGTCATGCGCAAAATGGTCTGCGTGGGAGAGACACCGGAACTTCCGGTCGTTTCTGGAATTGTCACACCTTCCGGTCGACTTTTATTCTTTCTTTGATCTTTTTTCTTTGCTTTTGGTGTTATTTTGGTTTTGTTGTTGTGGTGGTGTTTTTTTTTTATATAAGTTGGGGGGGGGGGGGGGAGTTGTTCGTGTGTTGGTCTGGTTAGTTCCTTTGTTGAAAGTCTCGGCTTCTTCTTTTGAGTTCTCGTAAGTATTTTGGGGGATAATTATTTGATATTAGGCTTATATATTTAAGCATAGAGTCAGTGTAATTTTGTAGGGCATGTGCACACATACAAGTTTTATATTATTATACAGTTTGTGTGTGTGTGTGTGTGTGTGTGTGTGTGTGTGTGTGTGTGTGTGTGTGTGAGTGTGTGCATGCGTGCGTGCGTGCTTGTGTGTGTGTGTGTATGTATGTATGTGTGTGTGTATGTGTGCGTGCGTGCGTGCGTGCGTGCGTGCGTCCGTGCGTGCGTGCTCAAGACAAACACTGAAATGAATAATTAAACGACCTTCACTCTTATCTCATCACCCCCAAGTACCCCATCACCCACACACACACACACGCACACACATACACAGCCACGTTACTCCCATTCCCCACACCCCCAACGTTCTCCTTCCCTCCACTTTGCCCCACCCTTCTATTCAACTGATGTGACAGTGAGCCTTCCAGCACATGATAGCAGGCATTTCACTGAACTAGTGGACAAGTTTCAGTGACCGATTTTAGTTAAGTATGGTTGGTTAACGGCGCATGCAACTCTCGTCGCTTTGCTGAAAGGTAATCAGATGTCGACCCATAGTCAACCAAAATGTGGCCGCCACATGGATGTTTTTTTTTTGGGGGGGGGGAGATAATCTAAATGACACAAAATTCAAAGAGGTGGTTCTTGCAATAGTAGCACAAAAATCCTAAAACTAGTGTCCAGTATGCAAAAGTTAATGGCACCGTCTAAACTTGGTTTTGGCAGTAAAATGTCACTCGTCAAAACCGACTCGCAGCATCGTAAATACTGACACAAACACGAAAATAAAGGTGAACGTGACATGAATCATCTATAATTTCAAACAAACATCATTAACTAAAATTGTTAGATGATAAAATTTCTTTATTATCAGATGAAGTTTTCGTGTTTATTTTTATTTTTGGGGGAGGTTTTCGGAGAAAAGCAGTTACCGCCGTCTTGCAATCAAAGAAACTCGAAGCAGTTCGGGAGTCGGACAAAAGCACCCAGAATGACGTCATCGGATTCGACCAGACCACATTCCAGCGAAGTTTAGACCGACTCTAGTGGCTAGGGTCGGCGCTGAAACTTGCCCATCGTGGCGCGTGTGGCACTTGCAGAGATGTTGATGAGTGCTCAGCGGCGCCACGTTCAGACATTCGCACGCAGGCTCAAGGGCGGCAAAGTGACAGAGTCCCCCTTTGAGTATAACCCGATCACTCGTTTCCACCCTGTGGTGGATAGAAATCAGCGAGAACTAGCTAGAGTTAAAACATGAAATGATATTAATATCGGTGAGAAAATACTGGGTGGCTAGTGATTTTCCGATGTAATCGTGTTTTGCTAAGAGCCATTTTCTTTTTAATTGAAAACAAAACAAAGAAAGAAGAAACATCTTTAAAGATCAGCGTAAACTTGAAATATTAATTGTTTGCATACCGTAGCAGAAACTATACAATACAATAATACTTTATGATCTCAAAATGAGAAAATAAACTGGCGAAGAGAAAGCAAAACAATTTTGTGAATCAGTGATTTGTGTATAACTGTGATTCCGTTTCGGAACAAACCAGAAGAAGGAAGAAGAAACTGAAAAGAAGGAAGAAAAAAGTTATTGTTCGTGTCAGAAACGGATAAGAAAGAAAGAAATGCATAAAGAAAAAATCTTAGAAAGTTTTTGTTAGTCAGTGACGAACAAAAAAAAGAAAGAAGAAAGAACAGACAGGGCTCGCTCGAAGTTTATTTGTTTGTGCTACTCAAAGTCTGATTTGGATTTGCTTTGAAACTGCTGTTTAAGCGTGAACTACTTTTACAAGTAAGTATATATATTTTATCTTTAAACAATGCTTTATGCCTTTGTTTTTACTGTTACTACGTATCCGTGCTTCAACCTTCAACCTTGCATACCGGTAACTGTTACCTTTGTACATCTCATGATTATGTGACACAGTATTAAGGAGGAAACAAAATAGCACACACACACACGCACACATACACGTACACACACACACACACATACACGCACACGTACACACACACACACACACACACACACGCACGCACGTACGCACGCTCGCACGCACGCACACACACACACACACAAGCACGCACGCACGCACACATTCGCACACACATATACACACACGCACAAACACACACACACACACACACACACACACACACACACACACACACACCATCACCACCACCATCACCACCAACAACACCTTTGTCTCGATTCCTGGTCTATCTGAATACATTTAGTCAAAGCTTGTCTTTTATGTAAAAAGGTCATTGTAGTTCAACATAAACAATCTGAATCCTTTCTGGTGTCACACTAGTTACACAAATCGCACCTTGGATTTATCACGCAACACTGTCTTAATAACCTAAATTATTTTCAGCAACTGAAGCTCAATACCATCTGCTGATCCAGAAATCTAGAGCAAACAGAGGATTCATTTTAAAACTGTTATTCAATTTCGTGCGTCAGATTTTTATAATCTTTGGATAATTGAATGGCTAGAGCACGAGTCCGGCGCTCCCAGATAGAATTGTTAAAATAATTGTCTTGCACTTTGGCAGGCCAACAACGCTCAGAACTGAACATGCATTTTGTTTTCTCCCCGCTCCAGCGTGTCAAACAAAAAACAGCTCCAAATTTAATGAGTTTTGTATAGTCATTCCTTTTTCAGAATTGTTTCTTGAACAAGTTTCTTTCTTTATTTGGTGTTTAACGTCGTTTTCAACCACGAAGGTTATATCGCGACGGGGAAAGGGGGAAGATGGGATAGAACCACTTGTCAATTGTTTCTTGTTCACAAAAGCACTAATCAAAAATTTGCTCCAGGGGCTTGCAACGTAGTACAATGTATTACCTTACTGGGAGAATGCAAGTTTCCAGTACAAAGGACTTAACATTTCTTACATACTGCTTGACTAAAATCTTTACAAAAATTGACTATATTCTATACAAGAAACACTTAACAAGGGTAAAAAGAGAAACAGAATCCGTTAGTCGCCTCTTACGACATGCTGGGGAGCATCAGGTAAATTCTTCCCCCTAACCCGCGGGGGGTTTCTTGAACAAGTCTTGAACCAGAATGACAGATCTGTACACAAATATGGAACCGAAAACAAAGACTCCGCAGACTTCTGCTGTGGTCGTGTTCAAAACTCATAGCTTAGAAAAAAGAGAGAGAGAGAGAGAGAGAGAGAGACAGAGACAGACAGACAGACAGACAGACAGGCATACACACAGATAGACAGAAAGACAGACATGTAGACAGACAGACCGACAGACAGACCGACAGACAGACCGACAGACAGACTGAGACCGAGAGATACCGAGTGTGAGACAGAGACAGTCAGATAGAAAGAGAATGAAGTTGAGGGAGATAGGGAGAGAGACAGAGACCAAGAGACAGACAGAAAGACAGACAGACAGAGATAGATAGACAGACAGACAGAAAGACAGAAAGACAAACAGGCATACAGAGAGAGACAGTGAGAGAGAAAGAGAGTGAGAGACAGACAGAAAGACAGACAGACAGACATACAGACAGACAGACATACAGAGACCAAGAGACAGACAGAAAGACAGACAGACTGAGATAGATAGACAGACAGACTGATACTGAGATAGACAACAACAAAAAACAGACATAAAGACAGAAAGACGTTGGAAAAACAACCAGACAAACAGACATACATACAACACATTTTTAAAACAACACAGAAAGTGAAATTAAATTGACAAGCACTTAAAGCACAATTACTCGTATAATTCCGTTTATGCGATTGAGTACACGGCATGCGGGCCTATTGAATTAGTATAAGTGTGAGTGAATGTCCGGTGCTTCTGGCCGATGACCGGCGACTTAGCTGATATATTTGTATACTAGAATGAATACCCGCTTCGCCGGAAGAAGTAGAGCCAAATGATACCCGGCTTCGCCGGGAAGAAGTAGAGCGGTACCCGGCTTTGCCGGGAAGAAGTAGAGGAATACCCGGCTTCGCCGGGATGAAAGCGTTGTGGACAGTGACCTTCTAAAAATAGTAACGGGAATATCCGGCTTCGCCGGGATGAAAGCGTTGTGGACAGTGACCTTCTAAAAATAGTAAGGGGAATATGGATTGACGCCACACGAAGGAAGGGAGATAAACGCAAAACACTGGAGAAGATAAGGAAGAGTTACTGGGAATGGATCTGGGAAGATGAACAGAAAAACCAAAATCGGTTCAGCGCTGCGCGCTGAGAGCACGTGTTGAAAATTCTCATCAACCAGGTTGTGTCCGGGGTCTACCTGAATATGCCCACCAAATTTGAAGCAGATCCATCGAGAACTTTGGCCGTGCATCGCGAACACACACACACACACACACACACACACACACACACACACACACACACACACACACACACACACAGCCAGACAGACACAAGTCGTATATATATATAGAAGCTGGGATTCAAGTCGGAAACTCCGTTGGTAAAATGTCAACAATTCTGTGATGGACCTATTCAAACAAATGAAAAGCGTCAATAGACGATGTTTGGAAATAACTCGGTCGGGTCTGTAAGTGTGGATGTGTGTGTCTCCACACGCGCTCCTTGTCCAAGTATGGAGATCCACACCTCACCAGTGACTGACCTATAATGTCACGTGGGATAGTTTGCCTCAGTAAAAGCAAGAGAATTCACTTTTTCACTACACATATAAATCCGACAGAATTTCTTTCTTAGTTAGAGTTAGCTTAGGTGGTAGATTAGAGCACCGGACTTGTGATCTTAGGGTCACGGGTTCGACTCCAGGCCGGAACGGATACGGGTCAACTTTATGCGCAGACCCAGAGGCGGTATCCATGTCCCACCCCCATAAAAGACCTCGGTCATTCTGCCATAATCACGCATTCCACTGGGTATCTCATCGAAAAGTCGGGGTAGCAACTGGGAACATGCCCTTAATGGCTTCACCACGAGGGCGTAAAACAACATTTGTCATCAACCTGGCTTCGGTCAGTCACTTACATCATAAATATTAATTGTTCGTATATCTAACACGGAACCTTGCAAAACAATACACACGGTTTTGACAATGTACGTCCGTGCAAGCTATGGGCAGGCAGGTGAAGGATCGAGGTAAAACATTATTAAATTTTCTTTATTTTCAAAAGACATTTCATCGAATCAAGCGGCAAACTGCGAGTCATTTTAGTCCTGGCATTTCTTTACAACGACTCTTCTTCGGTAGAAATTTCTTTTAGCCAAGTTGCAACCTGCAACACCTTTTCGACAAGACATTTCCTCGAAGAACACTTCTTTACAGAAAGGGAAAAAAAACTTTTTTGTTTAACCAAATGGCAGCCTGTGGCACTTTTTCGACCAGACATTTCTTCGAAAAACACTTTTGGGAAAAAAATGTGTTGACCAATTCGCAACCTATGATATTTATTCGACCAGACGTTTCTTCGAGCGACACTTTTTCGGTAGACAAATCTATTAACATGTTGACAACCTGCACCATCTTTTCGACCAGACATTTCTTTGAACGACCCTCCTTCGAAAAATGTGCTTTCTACCAAATGTATCTACTATCGGATATTTCTCTAAACGACTCTTCATCTCTCGCGCACGCGCGTGCGTGTGTGCGTGCGTGTGTGGGTGTGTGTGTGTGTGTGGGTGTGTGTGTGTGTGTGTGGGGGGGGGGAGTGTGTCTGTGTGTGTGCGTGCGGGCGTGTGTGTGTGTGTGTGGGTGTGTGCATGTGTATGTGTGTGTGTTTGTGTGTGTGTGTGTGTGTGTGTGTGTGTATGTGTGTATGTGTGTGTGTGTGTATGTGTGTGTGTGTGTGTGTGTGTGTGTGTGTGTGTGTGTGTGTGTGTGTGTGTGTGTGTGAGAGTGTGTGTGTGTGTGTATGTGTGTGTGTGTGTGTTCTTCCGATGATACTTGAGTCGGACCAGTTTTGGATGCATGATATTTTTTCAAGCGAAGCGGCAATCTGCGACACTGTTTCGACCATACACTTCTTCCAACAATTACTCTTTCAGCCACGTTGCATAGTGCGATGCTCCTTCGAACGGATACTTTTTCGAACGACACATCTTTTCGACAAAATAACATCTTCATTCCGCTCGCGGCATGTGGCTGCGCATGCGACAAGATATCTTTAAACTTAGCAACAACAAAACATATTGCGACAATTTTCGTAACCTACTAAAACATTCTCGTGTCATTTCATTCAAACTTTCTTGGCACTCAATTGGCACATTGTTCGGATCAAAGGTTTCTTTTACAAGGGTCAGATAACAGCCACCCACTTTAGGGTAACCCCAAAATCGACCTGACAAAAACGTAAGATACCAATTAAAAATCGACGGAAATTAAGAATAGGCACAATATGATGACGTCAGAACCGGCTTTTATAAAAAGAAGTTGAGGCGGCACTGTGACGACTTCATGTTTCAATCAAATTGATTGACATTTTGGTGCGTACTACGGTATTGCATTTCAGCTTAGAAGCTTAAACAATAATTAATTAATTTGTTCATTAACATTCTCAAAGTTCTACTTAAAATTGAATGTTGGACTACAAGATTTTAATTATTTCATTGCATTCTTTATCATTTCCTGAATTCCAAAATAATAGATAAATCATGTTTGTTCTGAAAATGTGCTCAAAATGAAAGAAAACCGGTCCCACGTTGGCAGGTTTGCGGGGACTTTTGTGACCCGTCTCGGGCTTCAGGTTTCGGATATCCCAGCTAATCTCTATGATAACTGATCTGATACAGGGTTTTCAGTGTTGATCTTTTGTTTTCAGTTGACAGATTGACTTAATGTTTTGATATATCTTAACGCAACATGTTGGTTTTGTTCTGACTTTTATTTTGTCGTTATATTGACACCTATGTCTCTACTGCGAACTTATGCCGACTCTGTAAAGGAAGAAACCAGGCTGTTTTTTTGGTATGTGCCCAAGTGGAAGGATGCTCTTATTTCATAGAAAAGCCGAGATGGGCTTTCTCGCGAAGGGCGGTACCGGTGTAACACGAGAAAATTACTCTCACGAGATTTATTTTACTCCGGAATAAAAAGTTCGTATGAAAATTGTACTCCCTTTTCGAATAAAACTACTCTCCCCTAACACGAGAAAATAACTTCCAAGGACAGGTGTGTTCCGTGTCAACATTACGGTCGAAAATGTTACTCGCCTGACGAATGAATCACGAATAAATTATTTCGTGGAGTAAAAAGTTCGTGTTACACCGGCTTTTTAATGGAGTAGACCGTAATCCGCTTGTGCTCGATGTTGAAAAAACAAAATCCTTAAAACCAATCAGCATAAATGCTTCTTACTTCACGGTAGCTTACACTGAAGGATGTCAGTCTGATTACTAAAGCCGGATTGACTTTACAGGATAATTGAAAAGGGAGACTTTGTGTAGGGAGAATAAAGGAGACTATGTTTTCAATGATGTGAAGCATATTTCGAGACTGAAGAAAGAATTGATCCTAATGGTAGACCGCGGAAAGCGTCATTCGTTTGTTGGTTGAATCTATAACCAACCTGGAATTCTCCTGAAAAGGAGCATTCATTATGTAGACTTATTGTAATGCAAAACTCAGTTATCTCCTGAAACTTCATCGAGTTAAATGCGTTCACCAATGTGACAGACTTAAGTTGTGAAGTTTTTGAAGAGTTCACGAAACCTGGAAGTAATCAGCACACATGTTTTTCTTCGTATTTGTAGAAGAGAGGAGTTTCTTTTTGTAGAGAAACTCAGAAAGCCTGTACGCACGTTTTTCACAAAACAAAGTTTTCAATCACATATGAAGGTATGCAATCGTATTGTCAACAACTAAAAGCGGACCTTTTTCGCGAAGATTTTATAGGTTTTTATTTTTCCAATGTTATGTTTTGATATCTTGTGCGTCAAGCAATGCTGGCTTGTGTAGCACGGTGTAGTTGCTGGTAGTGCCGGTGCTGGTGATTACTGTCTGTCTTTCTTTTTACATTTAGTAAAGTTTTGACTAAATGTTTTAACATAGAAATCGAGACGAGGGTCGTGGTGAATGTGTGTGTGTATGTGTGTGTGTGTGTGCGTGTGTGTGTGTAGAGCGATTCAGACCAAACTACTGGACCGATCTTTATGAAATTTGACATGAGAGTTCCTGGGAATGATATCCCCGGATTTTTTTTCTTTTTTTTTCGATAAATACCTTTCATGACGTCATATCCGGCTTTTTGTATAAGTTGAGGCGGCACTGTCACACCCTCATTTTTCGATCAAATTGATTGAAATTTTGGCCAAGCAATCTTCGACGAAGGCCGGACTTCGGTATTGCATTTCAGCTTGGTGGCTTAAAAATTAATTAATGACTTTGGTCATTAAAAATCTAAAAATTGTAAAAAAAATTTATTTGTTTTTAAAACGATCCAAATTTACATTCATCTTATTCTTCATCATTTTCTGATTCCAAAAACATATAAATATATTATATTCGGATTAAAAACAAGCTCTGAAAATTAAAAATATAAAAATTATAACTAAAATAAAATTTCCGAAATCGATTTAAAAACAACTTTATCTTATTCCTTGTGGGTTCCTGATTCCAAAAACATATAGATGTGATATGTTTGGATTAAAAACACGCTCAGAAAGTTAAAAAAAAGAATAGAGATAAAGAAAAGCGTGCTAACCTTCTCAGCGCAACTACTACCCCGCTCTTCTTGTCAATTTCACTGCCTTTGCCATGAGCGGTGGACAGACGATGCTACGAGTATACGCTCTTGCTGTAAAAATCCAGTGAGTTCAGTTTCATTCTGTTAGTTCGACAGCTTGACTAAATGTTGTAATTTCGCCTTACGCGACTTGTGTTTTGTTGTTGTTGTGCTGTTGTTCTTATTTTTCTTTTCTTTTTTGTGTTCAATAAAAAAAAATTAAAAAAAATCTTCTGTTATTCTAGGATATCATTCCAGTATCGATTTTCACGTCGTTTTCTTCAGGACGAATGCTTTGACACGCTCAATCCACGAGACAACGTAACAAAGAAACCGCAGTCAGGAGCAGGGAGAAAGAGGGGTTAATTAGCACGCCTTCAACCCACTCAACTGTGAAAATAGACTTGAGTCGTCTGCGAGGTTGGTGTTTTTTTCCCAGTTGAAATCGCAAAGTTATCTTCTTCAAAGAACAAAAAAATGAATAAAATAAAAATTTTAAAAAGAAGAAAAAGGAAAATTGAAGTTTAAAAAAAATCCAAAACTTAGGGAACGAAAAATCAACTATTGATTATAGGCTTACAACCAAATCTGGTGATCGGTTTAGAGTGATGAGCCAAATACGGAGAGATACAAGTTCGAGGAAAAAGGGTAAACGTTTCCGTATTGGTATCTACGTCAAAACAGAATTTGGGAAGAACTGTGACAATAGAAACAGCAAAAATGATACGATGAGAAAGAAAATCAACAGCAGCTTTTTTTCTACTTTTTTTCTTCTTCTCTTTTTAACCCCTGACAGTCAAATTAAAACACGTCACTCGACTAAATGACGTGTCCAAAATTCAAAGGAAAGATAGCATTGGTAAATAAATCATTGAAAGTAGGCATTTCAGCTGGAAAATCGATTTTTTTTAATCAATTTTACTCATTTATTGTGTGGAGATTCTTCTGCAAAAGTCTGATACCCAATACTCAAGTTTCTTACTCTTTTTTTTTACAAACAAGGGAGTAACGCTTCCTTTTCTGTGTATTTCTCTCCTTCTCAACCTTTAAACGTACACAAAACTCATCTTTTAAAAATATATCATATCACTTTTAATTACTTTTTTTCCAAGCGTAGACTAGAAGCATGTTTTCTGTCTAACTGGTTATAGGGGGTAGGGGTAGTAGAAGCACCACACTTCACAACTTAGCACATTTAGAGGTTTTCCACATTTTTACTGTTGGCATAGGGATGTGACAAAAATGTAGATTTTTTTTATCACTTTTACACGTTTAATTTCATGACTCACTTTTACACGTTTAATTTCATGACTCACCTTTACACGTTTAATTTCATGACGCTTGAAATTTAGTTGTAAAGGTTGTCCTTTTCCCCAATTTATCAGCAAAGAAACTGTTTTACGTGTTCTATATTGTTCCTAAATTACTTTTCTTCAGGTTTGATCGTTTGATTGTTGATTTGTGTAATGACATAACCGTTATAGAATCCCTGGAAGTGTCATCAGTACCGGTTTTGTGGAAACGTTTGCGAACCCATACTCAATTTTCAGTCATTAGTTTGGAAATAAACACGTTAAGCTCTATTTTATATGATATTTCTGAACTCAGCGCTCCTCGGTCTTACAGAATAGTTCACTTTAAAAAAATGTTTTCATTACTTCTACAAAGGATAGACTTCAGCCTAAAGGACCGTTTTTCAACTATCTGCAGCCATGGAATTATCGTAAAAGCCAGGAGAGGAAGCAATCATTTGAACATTTTGTTTTTGTCGGTCACGCAATTGGTTGAGCAGTTATGTGCACGTAAGAATAGGAAGTGACTACGGCGCGGAAGATTTTAATTGTCTCGGTCAACCCAAGGAGAAAAATGTCGTCAGTGCAAAGGGAACTAATCATTGGCCCGATTACAAAATAGAAAAGGCCGAGTGCGTGATACAAAAACAAAAAAACGAAAAGAAATGGGGAGGGGGGGAGAAGGGGAGGGTCGAGGGGAAAACAGAAGAGGAAAGAAAACAGTGATTGGCATTGGTTGACCGATTTTAAAGTCATCCTGCACAATAGGTAAAAGGTAAATGGCGGCCTGTTGAAAGGCCGTGAATGTTCGTGTGGTGAAGAAAAATAACTCTCCAAACAAAGGATGCAACTTTTTTTTCTAAGAGAAAACACGTGGATGCGAATTACTGGAACAAATTAGCAATACGTGCCTCATAAGTAGACAATGTTGGACGATAACAAACTAAAGACTCTCCCCCCGCGGGTTAGGGGGAAGAATTTACCCGATGCTCCCCAGCATGTCGTAAGAGGCGACTAACGGATTCTGTTTCTCCTTTTACCCTTGTTAAGTGTTTCTTGTATAGAATATAGTCAATGTTTGTAAAGATTTTAGTCAAGCAGTATGTAAGAAATGTTAAGTCCTTTGTATTGGAAACTTGCATTCTCCCAGTAAGGTAATAATTATATTGTACTACTTTGCAAGCCCCTGGAGCAATTTTTTGATTAGTGCTTTTGTGAACAAGAAACAATTACCAAGTGGCTCTATCCCATCCCCCCCCCCCCCCCTTTCCCCGTCGCGATATAACCGTGGTTGAAAACGACGTTAAACACCAAATAAAGAAAGAACTAAAGACTCATCCCTTTTAAACAAAACAAGTGAACATATGTGACAACGCTGTCGATCAATACAGCTGCTTATAATAAGTAAGCTAATGACAAGTTGTTGACGCCGAGCGTACCTTTTAACACACACGTGGCCGTGGGTGCGGAGAAAGTGACTCTGCCATCTAAGCGTAAGGATCAATTGCACGACTCTTTCCTGTCACCGCGCCATAAAGACCACCGTACTGCCAACTCGGAACATTCCTGATTACAAGTTATTTGGAAGAATTGCCAACGGGAAACTCTGGTTCAGCATAAAGACAGCATAATTCAAAGACTCATGTTATTTGAAGGCCGAATCAGCAGCGCGAATATAGATTTGACAGATTCTCGGTACAGAAGCCGCCAAAAGCCACTCGCTACGATACACTGAGGTGCTCAGTTTTGTTCTAACGTCTTGTGTGATCATACGCTGAGTAAGGAAAAGTTGTCTTCTGTTAACAGAAGGTGCCAAAACCCACTCGCTACGATAGCAGTGCTGATGTCCTGTGTCGGCGCAAGACCATACGCTGAGATGTTCGATGTTGTCTTCTGTTATCAGAAGCTACCAAAACCTGCTCGCTAGTTGGGCTGTTTCGACGCAAGACCATACGCTGAGTTGTTCGAAGTTGTCTTCTGTTGTCAGAAGCTACCAAAACCCACTCGCTGCAAAGACTGTTCTGAGTTTTGCTATGTTATCTTCTGTTGTTATAGACGCTGCCAAAATTCGCTCACAATAAAATCAGTGCCGAGTCGCGTGCAGTTATAGCTACATCGTTAGAGTTGTTGACGTTTAAACAGGTGTGTGCTCTGACGCACGTTCATCGCTGCTCCTAATCCGCTTATACCTGTCACAGGATGACAACACAGACGGAGCCTTTTTCAAGTCAGTGGAAGTCTCGTGATTGAAATGACTGCATCTTGGAAGGAATTCTGTCTCAAGTCTCTACATTGAAAGAAAATTTAAACAACTATGGACCCCTTGCTACCACACGTTCATCAAAACGACAGGTGAGTCAGTAGGCCTACTTGCGTTTGTTTATTTGTTTTTTTTATTGTTTTTTTTATTGATTGATTGATTGATTGACTGATGTACTGATTGATTGGTTGATTGATTGATTGATGGATTCATTCTTTAAATAAATTATTTATTTATTTATTTATTTAATTCCTACATTAAGACATTGCTTAACCAAGACAATTTACAATATTAACTTTCAATGAATCTATCATTACATTTTTAAAACACGTGTATTCGTTCATGTGTGATAATCTGAACTATAAAGGCACGTTCCTTCCCGTTGAAAATGTTCGGCTCATCTTCTCAGATTTGACTAGGCTCTTACTAGGCTAAGACCATCCCTCCACTTTGTCACATACCAAAAATCAACATCCTAACTGTTTGCTATGGTGAGTTTGAATTTTTTTTAATGAATTAAATTCAGAAGAGGTCTTACCCAATGTGACAGCCTGCTCAAATCTGAGATGGTGAGCCATAAAGCCATAAACTAGAAGGAGCGTGCTTTTAACTGAGACAACATATACATTAACAAATACACGAGTTTCAAAATGTTTATGGTAGATTCATTAGAAGTCATTATTGTAAATGTAACCGTGTGCCGAAACACTACGATCACCTCGGGAAGCGAAGTGCAATCAAACAGGATTGAAAATGTTAGGGCTAATTTCTTAGCCCTATAAAAACTGTTATGCAAACCCGAAGGTTTCCATGAACATACAGACAATCGGAAACCACCAGACCCCATCACAAACAGAACTCTACAATCCACTGGTGTTGACTTTTAAAGGCCAACAACTCGGGTGCAGAGTCTGCTGTGAAAGGAGCGGTAGCCTCCCCTGTCACATAAATGATCTTGTTTAAGGAATCTTAACAACAAGATGACTGTGGGGGAAAACAAAGTTGAAAAACAAAAGAAATCGGACTTCACCAACACGAAGACAGCACAGAGAAAGACCAAGTCGAATGTTCGCCTCTGGAGGCTTCTTCGGGACAACGAATACACAGAAAAACAAAAAGCAGAAGCAAAAATAAAAGCAGCAAAATAACAAAAAGGGTTACAATATGGATTGAAACATAACGGGAAAGAACTCTAGTCACGAAACAAAAACAAAAGCAGCACAATAACAAAAAGGGTTACAATATGGATTGAAACATAACGGGAAAGAACTCTAGTCACGAAACAAAAACAAAAGCAGCACAATAACAAAAAGGGTTACAATATGGATTGAAATATAACGGGAAAGAACTCTCGTCACGAAACAAAAACAAAAGCAGCACAATAACAAAAAGGGTTACAATATGGATTGAAACATAACGGGAAAGACTCTAGTCACGAAACAAAAACAAAAGCAGCACAACAACAAAAAGGGTTACAATATGGATTGAAACATAACGGGAAAGAACTCTAGTCACGAAACAAAAACAAAAGCAGCACAATAACAAAAAGGGTTACAATATGGATTGAAACATAACGGGAAAGAACTCTAGTCACGAAACAAAAACAAAAGCAGCACAATAACAAAAAGGGTTACAATATGGATTGAAACATAACGGGAAAGAACTCTAGTCACGAAACAAAAACAAAAGCAGCACAATAACAAAAAGGGTTACAATATGGATTGAAACATAACGGGAAAGAACTCTAGTCACGAAACAAAACCAAAAGCAGCACAATAACAAAAAGGGTTACAATATGGATTGAAACATAACGGGAAAGAACTCTAGTCACGAAACAAAAACAAAAGCAGCACAATAACAAAAAGGGTTACAATATGGATTGAAACGTAACGGGAAAGAACTCTAGTCACGAAACAAAAACAAAAGCAGCACAATAACAAAAAGGGTTACAATATAGATTGAAACATAACGGGAAAGAACTCTAGTCACGAAACAAAAACAAAAGCAGCACAATAACAAAAAGGGTTACAATATGGATTGAAACATAACGGGAAAGAACTCTAGTCACGAAACAAAAACAAAAGCAGCACAATAACAAAAAGGGTTACAATATGGATTGAAACATAACGGGAAAGAACTCTAGTCACGAAACAAAAACAAAAGCAGCACAATAACAAAAAGGGTTACAATATGGATTGAAACATAACGGGAAAGAACTCTAGTCACGAAACAAAAACAAAAGCAGCACAATAACAAAAAGGGTTACAATATGGATTGAAACATAACGGGAAAGAACTCTAGTCACGAAACAAAAACAAAAGCAGCAAAATAACAAAAAGGGTTACAATATGGATTGAAACATAACGGGAAAGAACTCTAGTCACGAAACAAAAACAAAAGCAGCACAATAACCAAAAGGGTTACAATATGGATTGAAACATAACGGGAAAGAACTCTAGTCACGAAACAAAAGCAGCAAAATAACAAAAAGGGTTACAATATGGATTGAAACATAACGGGAAAGAACTCTAGTCACAAAACAAAAGCAGCAAAATAACAAAAAGGGTTACAATATGGATTGAAACATAACGGGAAAGAACTCTAGTCACGAAACAACAAATTCAGGGGAATGTTTTGATGTATGCATTATGTTTTAACATATGCTAGTATCTGGTTGATATACACTATTATGCCACTGCGCCCGTTCTTTTGTGCGTTCTATTGCTATTACGTTATTTCATTCGTTCTAACGTCCGTTCGCACGCGAGACATGTACACTACCTTTGTTTTTAAACAAAATCAATCAGGCTATTGATGTGTCGCCCTAGTGCTGCACATGTCTTTGTTTGTTTGTTTGCTTGTTTGTTTGTTCGCTCTTGTGTTCGTTCCTTCTTTCCTACACATTAACACGTACGTAAGGATATTAATTAATTGGGTCATCAACAAGTATCAAAAAGAAACTCCTTTGGCATTACTGTAAAACATGTTTGCGAACACAGCTTTGGAGAAAGTTAGTTAGTTAGTTAGCTATTGCTTTTCGGGTCCAGCGGACCATAATAGGCCAAATCAGGACCCCACAAGTTAATCATTACACATTTTTAGATTAAAACAATTCTAATACATAACATCCGTAACGTCACCCGAAGGCAACACAAAAGTCAAAGCAAGACCCTATATGTCAAATAAATTAGGTAGTTTTAAAATTCAAATCTTAAAATAAAGACCAGACTCCTTTAAGAACCCAAAAAGAGCTGTAGAGCTGACCTCTGTAAAAATACTTTTCAAACTCGAGGTGCCAAAATACTTTTCTCGTTGATCATACAGATCAGCACACTCCGTGATAAAATGATTCACAGAAAACCATTCATACATATTGATAATTATATATATAATATACATATTGATAATGATATATATAAAACACTGATCAATAGATTAAGTTTACTTTCTGTTAAAAAGACGGAAACAAACGATTTCGCCTGCTTTAGATATCGACTTATGCCTATGGTTTCAAACGTGATTCCCAAATAAAGACCCCTCCATTGTACGACCGATTTTGCTGGCAATGTTCAAGGCCGCAAGTGGGAGGTGTTACTGTATCAAATAAATATCTCATATAACAGCCTGTACGAATCTGTGATGCTGAACACAATCGGGTTACACGAGAAGAAAAGTTAAGTATCTTTTATGGATCCGACTCAGTGTTGCTTTTTTGAAACACGGAGAAACATAATAGTTGGTGAAGGAGGAGGAGGAGGAGGAGGAGGAGGAGGAGGAGGAGGAGGAGGAGGAGGAGGAGGAGGAGGAGGAGGAGGAGGATTGTGAAGGAGAAAGTTAGCAGAACGAAGGGGAGGAGAAAAAAAAGATCAAAGATTTTTTCTCACACACAAAAAAAAACACGCACTCACACACAGGCACAACCAAACCCAGACACAGACACACACACACACAGACACACACACACAGACACACACACACACACACACACAGACACAGACACACAGACACAGACACACACAGACACACACACACACACACACACACACACACACACACTTCCACCCCTCCCCACACAGACACACACAGACACACAGACACAGAGACACACACAGACACACACAGACACACACACAGACACACACCCACCCACACACCCACACACACACACACACACACACACACACACGTCAAAAAGCGAATATCATCACAAAAAAGCACACCTGTATTGACATTTCATCGGCCTTTTCCCGCTATTTTCCTATTTCCTGCCAAAGTTCTCTGCATCAGTTTCTTTCCGCCCTCGACAGCGGCAACTGAGAAGATTAACTTACGATACAACACAAACAGACAGCACCTGGAATCGATCTAATCACTAACATCCCATCACCGCTAAGGGTTGATATTCAGAGTCGAGCAGGGAAGGGAAAGATTAGACGGCATGATAGCTACTGAGCGAAGTGCAGCTTTCAATCAGAGGAAATAGTCCAGGCATCTTAGCCACTTTAGTGAAGGGAACGTTGAAGTGACAATGACTAGGTTTAAAATGTCCCTTATCAGAAAGTTCAACCTCATTCCTTTGATGTTTATTAAACACATTTTCATATAAAGTTGGCGCTTCATACGGAAAAATGGCTTTGAAATTGACCCAAATCCTTCTTTGGGCTCTGTAAATGTCGTTTGGGGGTATGGTTGTAAAATGGTATCTACTGGTCACCCCAATGTATAAACTGAAAACTCTTTCTGCACCAGAACACGCAGAAAGGATTGTATCTGCCTGATGTCTGATGCTTTTCAAAATCCCCAACCACTAACACCTTCAAAACGGACTTTAACTGACACTGTTGTTTTTCCCTATATAATCCTTACTATTTTTCCGAGACGTCGTCGTGTTGTGTATTTAGCTTGCCACAACCTCATACATGGTCCTAAAAGTTAAAGTTGAAGAAAATACTAAAGATAAATGAAAAAGCTGACGCAGTGTCATTCGCACCGTGAATCCCCCCATGGGAACATACTAAAGTCTGGTTCCAAATAGGCTCAATTTCCTTCTATTTCTTTGTATTTCTGCCTCGTAGGGGTAGGGGTGTTCAAACCAAAGGCACCTTTAAACCAAAATTCAAATCACACATCTTACAATACTAAGACACTCAGCAGTAAAAGGGTGTCTGCTGGTAAAAAATTCCAAACAATCCTAAAAGTACTTCACTACTAAAAGTGCTTTTAAAAAGAGCCGTTATTTTTCCCTCTATATTCAGTATTGTGTTTTCTGCGAACATGTAGTCTATTTAGATGGTTGTCGTGTGCACTTGAGTTGCTAAAGCGTTTTCAGTTGGGCATATGTCGAAAAGCAAAGAATTAGCCCTTTGAAAACCATCAGAACTGTCACACAAAAATAACATTTACCTATCTCACCAACTGACCAAACATAGGGCTTTTCCTTATGTATTATGTATTGTCGTGTTTTTTGTAGCATACTTGTGAAAACAGCCACCACTGTTGTAAATGATACTTTAAAGAGCATTATTTCATTTTTACAGTTGAAGGACAACCTGGACTGCCGTATATTACAGCTGTTTTACAATCAGCCAAAATTTTCTTAACAAACGTATGTTAAGAACAACTCCCATAGTGAAATTGAAGGAAAACAAATTGAAAATCCCCCTGCCATAGAGGAGCTAAAGAATCAACAATAAACGACTGCATGGATAGCTTGATGCACGAATGCATTGCGGACATGTTTGTCTCCAACCAAGAGAAAGTTCCAAAAAATCCCTTTTGTGCTTCTTATTATACAGTGACGTCAAAGACAGCCTTTTCTGCTGTTCATACATTCAGGGGTTATGGTTACACTAAACGACGTAGTTGTAGCCATACTGCCATCCAGATTTATTTTTTCCTTGCGAGCAGTCACAGGGTGTTTGTGCTGTCTGCCAACCGTTAGATGACCCCGCCCAAGTCTGTTAAGGGACCGTTTGACCGTTATAGAACGCGTCTTTTTGATTTTTTGGCACAGTTGGAAACGGTTGATTTTTATCCCTACCATTGTTTCCAAACATTATATAGGAATGTTTTGTGAACAACGGATAATAGCCGCTACTCGCATGTGTAGCAAAAGTGAGCGTACATACTCACCCTGGTCGTCCAGCCGTTGTCCGTTGCCCGTCTTTATCTGTCTGTACTGAACATTACCTTTGGATATTTCTCCAACGCTATGAAGTGAAGAAACACCAAATGTTGCAAAATGTTGTATGACCCCAAGAGCTCAAAAAAGATACTTGAGAACCTTGACCTTACCTTAAGGTCAAGGTCACAGGGAGAATGAATGTGGTCTAAAAACTGCAAAATTTCACATTGTGCCAGTTTTCTGGAAAACAAATTAAAAACAGCGGGCTTAGTTTTGTATGGTATACAAGAAAAAGAAAGCCTTATCTTCTGATACCATTTTGGTTGACCTCGCTTCAATGTCAAGGTCAGAGGAGCCCTTCAAAGTTGAATTGTAGACATATTTTGATGTGAGCTTGCCCCTTTAACTTTACTATGGACGATATCTCTTACAAACTTAAACACTGAGTGGGCCTTTGTTAGAATTTCATAGTGATCCACATCTGGCCACATGTCGTCAGTGTCAAGGTCACATTGACCCCTATCAAAAATGTGACCAAGCCGGGTAAAGAAATCCATGTGTCTTGGTAAAAAATCTTAACAAAGCAAAGCCCATGCGACTCTCATGCTTGACCTTTGTCTTAAAGTGACCTTGACCTTCAGGTGACCTTGAAGGTGAAGGTCTAACAACTGAAGCTGGCAAGGACATTGTACACTATTAGAACTGGTTTACAGATTTTTCCTACCAAATTACACATGACCTTTGGCCAAGGTCAAGATCATCAAAGGTCACACATCACAAGGCTATCAATTCAAGACATAGGAAGCATAAACATACTTATTGGCACTTTCTACAAAGAGACATTGTCACTTTTAGTGATTCAATTGCCCGTTTCAGTCACATTTCATAAGGGGCAAAGTGACCTTGACCTTGATGATATGTGACTAAATGTGGCTCAATATCAGTATATAACATGTGCCCCACACAATTATGAAGTTTGAAAGATTTTTTTCATAGTTCAGGGTCAAGGTCACTTCAAAACATGTATACAATTCAACTTTGAAGGACTCCTGTGACCTTGACATTGAAGCGAGGTCAACCAAAATGGTATCAGAAGATAAGGCTTTCTTTTTCTTGTATACCATACAAAACTAAGCCCGCTGTTTTTAATTTGTTTTCCAGAAAACTGGCACAATGTGAAATTTTGCAGTTTTTAGACCACATTCATTCTCCCTGTGACCTTGACCTTATGGTAAGGTCAAGGTTCTCAAGTATCTTTTTTGAGCTCTTGGGGTCATACAACATTTTGCAACATTTGGTGTTTCTTCACTTCATAGCGTTCGAGAAAAATCCAAAGGTAATGATTTGTACAGACAGATGAAGACGGGCAACGGACAACGGCTGTACGACCAGGGTGAGTATGTACGCTCACTTTTGCTACACATGCGAGTAGCGGCTATTATCCGTTGTTCACAAAACATTCCTATATAATGTTTGGAAACAATGGTAGGGATAAAAATCAACCGTTTCCAAATGTGCTAAAAAATCAAAAAGACGCGTTCTATAACGGTCAAACGGTCCCTTAACAGACTTGGGCGGGGTCGTCTGACGGTTGGCAGACAGCACAAACACCCTGTGACTGCTCGCAAGGAAAAAATAAATCTGGATGGCAGTATGGCTACAACTACGTCGTTTAGTGTAACCATAACCCCTGAATGTATGAACAGCAGAAAAGGCTGTCTTTGACGTCACTGTATAATAAGAAGCACAAAAGGGATTTTTTGGAACTTTCTCTTGGTTGGAGACAAACATGTCCGCAATGCATTCGTGCATCAAGCTATCCATGCAGTCGTTTATTGTTGATTCTTTAGCTCCTCTATGGCAGGGGGGTTTTCACTTTGTTTTCCTTCAATTTCACTATGGGAGTTGTTCTTAACATACGTTTGTTAAGAAAATTTTGGCTGATTGTAAAACAGCTGTAATATACGGCAGTCCAGGTTGTCCTTCAACTGTAAAAATGAAATAATGCTCTTTAAAGTATCATTTACAACAGTGGTGGCTGTTTTCACAAGTATGCTACAAAAAACACGACAATACATAATACATAAGGAAAAGCCCTATGTTTGGTCAGTTGGTGAGATAGGTAAATGTTATTTTTGTGTGACAGTTCTGATGGTTTTCAAAGGGCTAATTCTTTGCTTTTCGACATATGCCCAACTGAAAACGCTTTAGCAACTCATGTGCACATGACAACCATCTAAATAGACTACATGTTCGCAGAAAACACAATACTGATTATAGAGGGAAAAATAACGGCTCTTTTTAAAAGCACGTTTAGTAGTGAAGTACTTTTAGGATTGTTTGGAATTTTTTACCAGCAGACACCCTTTTACTGCTGAGTGTCTTAGTATTGTAAGATGTGTGATTTGAATTTTGGTTTAAAGGTGCCTTTGGTTTGAACACCCCTACCCCTACGAGGCAGAAATACAAAGAAATAGAAGGAAATTGAGCCTATTTGGAACCAGACTTTAGTATGTTCCCATGGGGGGATTCACGGTGCGAATGACACTGCGTCAGCTTTTTCATTTATCTTTAGTATTTTCTTCAACTTTAACTTTTAGGACCATGTATGAGGTTGTGGCAAGCTAAATACACAACACGACGACGTCTCGGAAAAATAGTAAGGATTATATAGGGAAAAACAACAGTGTCAGTTAAAGTCCGTTTTGAAGGTGTTAGTGGTTGGGGATTTTGAAAAGCATCAGACATCAGGCAGATACAATCCTTTCTGCGTGTTCTGGTGCAGAAAGAGTTTTCAGTTTATACATTGGGGTGACCAGTAGATACCATTTTACAACCATACCCCCAAACGACATTTACAGAGCCCAAAGAAGGATTTGGGTCAATTTCAATGCCATTTTTCCGTATGAAGCGCCAACTTTATATGAAAATGTGTTTAATAAACATCAAAGGAATGAGGTTGAACTTTCTGATAAGGGACATTTTAAACCTAGTCATTGTCACTTCAACGTTGTTCTCTAATATGCCTGGACTAAAAGGTCTCTCCCGCAGCAAGCGCCCTGTTTTTACCCACAGGAAGACGTCTCTTATTTCTTCTCCGGCCTTTTTCTTGTTTTTTTTGTCTTGTTCTTATTTTTGTTCCGTCTTTCATTTGCTCTCCTATGTTCTTCTTCTTTTTCTTCATCATCCGGTTTATTAAAGGAGATTCAGAGTAAAGAAAACGCTACCCGTTTTAATCCCCTGTAAAGACCTGCAGAATGCAGGTACCTGCGATGAAAGGACACCCTTCGCGGACCAGCCGAAAGTGTCCTGACAAAGCAGGCGATCTGTCATGATAGGTATATTTTGGTAGAGATAGTAGAAAAAGAGACAACAGATCAGAATGTGTTCTTTTAAAAGAGGTGTCCTCCCATCGTAGGGGCATCACATAACAGGTACAACTGTATTTCGTCAATCCTCCTCCTCTTTCTTCTCTTAGAACTCTGTCTCTCTCTCTTCTACTTCTTCTTTTCCGGTTGAGGGGATGGCTGTATTACCTATACTCCAGGTGGCGAAATCTTATGAGTCATACTGCCCCCCCCCCCCCCTCCCCTTCCTCCTCTTCCTCCAGCGTCTCAATCTTCTTCCGCAATTGAACGTAAAACGACGAGAAATCACGATAAAGGAAACAATTAACTAGACGCTTCCTCCTCCCCTCCTCCCCCTCCTCCACTCAGTAATCCTCCTCCTCTTCTTTGTTTTCTTCTTCGTTTTCTTCTTTCTTCCGGTTGAGGCGGTGGCTGAATTTGATCTTAACCGAGGAGAAGCCGCGATGAAAGACAGCCTGATTCCTTTTCTGTGGGGGTTGACAGCAGAAGTGTGGGGAATGTGATGTCTTGACGAGACGGCGTATGGGGGGGGGGGGGGGAGGGGGGGAGAGAAGGCGGGAGGAAGGGGGGGGGTGGAAATGGCGATGACAAATATTATGTGTAATGGGCGTAGCAGACTCAGGAGCAGTGCCGTATGCAACAGCCAAAGTACACCGCAAAAACAAAAACAAATACCACAACAACAACAAACGTTGCGTTTTTTTGAGTGGGCGGGAGGAAAGAAAATATGTCATGAACTCTTGTGCTCATGTCAAAACAGCCCGTAAAATCTAAATCCGATGTGGGTTCATTTGTCACGCAAACTATTAAGTGGGATTTCTTTCTTTCTTTATTTGGTGTTTAACGTCGTTTTCAACCACGAAGGGTTATATCGCGACGGTTAAGTGGGATTAAAGTACTTTCTTCGAAAGGTCATTGTATAACGTTTCATAGGACGAAATGTCATATGACTAAGTGCCAAAAGGTGCTCACAGAACAGAAGACGACTTTGTTTTACAATAAAAATGTTTCTAAAAACGTGTGTCTGCTGAAAATTGGTGTGTGTGTGGATGAATGTGCGAAGAGATAGTGGACATAATTTCGTGTGTCTGACTTGAACGGTTTTGAAGTTATCTTTGTTTAAAGTCAAAAATAACGCCAAAACCGGCCATCTGAAAAAGGACATCGTGATACCTCGTGTTTTGAATATGCCACAGAAAAATAACAAGAAGCACAAATGAATTGCATTTAGTTTGATTGAATGCCTGAAACATCGCTTTACAGACGAGACCAAACGTCAAATCTAAATCTCGAGAGAATTTTTTTTTTTCGATAACCGAATTTTAAGGTGTCGCACGCAAGATGATTCGTCATCACGGCATACATTTTTCAATCGCAGATATTTACTAAATTTCTTTTTCAAAAACTCTGGAATTGATGTCGACACGTCAAGCGATAACGGTGTATCAAACTGCTGTCTTTCAAGTAATCCAGCAAAGACTGCAGAACTTTTGAACAGCATTTTTGAAAACGATTTGAAAATTTCGTCATATCTTGCGTGCGACAAAATGTTTGGTAATTAACGGTTATTTTCTTTTAAAAACAAAATTTACATGTACAAAGATCTACTTCATTTACGGAACCACGTGACACATTCTGTGTTCAAAATTTGTGAAGAAATCACGAACCACGATTGCGCTATCAAGTGTTGAAATTATGTCGTCAACATCTTTTCAGATCTTGCGTGCGACACCTTCTTGCGTTCAACATAAAATGTCACTACCTTATCGAGTTTAATGGGTAAAACTAACTATTTGTTGTCTTAGTTTAATCTTCTTAATTAAAAGCGTAATAAAACCGAACTTCTAAGATGAATTTTAATTGAGATTAGCGAAAGAGCGGGCACGCAAGTCGACCTTAAAGTAAAAGAATGATAACACGAGCGTTTGTCGTGTTGTCTTGCGTGCAACACATTGTCCAAAAAGGAAAATGTATATTTTTCTCAGACGTTTTTTAAGTTGAAACCTTGAAACTTCACACACATTTGGGGTTTAATCGCCCCCATGCATGGTAAAAGTCTTGTTGACCCTTGTCAGATTTCAAGGTCACGGCTGGGTCACATGTGGTTCAGAAAACGGATGAAACATATTTTTTCAGAGATTTTTGAAGCTAGAACCTTCAAACTTCAAACAACGCTTTTGCTTAATGATTGTTCAACATGGAGAATTCAAGGTTGATCCTTGAGAAATGTGAAGGTCATAGCAGGGTCTCGTGTGGGTAAAAAAAAAAACATAACCTTTTTCTCAGAGTTTTTCAAAGCAAGAACCTTGAAAGTTCACATTTTTGGGCTTAATAGCCTCCATACACGGTTAAAGTCTTGTTGACCTTTGTCGAATCTCAAGGTCACATGGGCAAATCAAAAACACGAAAATGCATCATTATCTCAGTTTTTTTTAAAGGGAGAGCCTTCAAACATCACACAACTCTCAACTCCGACTTAAAAAAGTTAAGGTAGATCCTTGTCACATGTCAAGGTCACAGAAAGGTCTCGTACGGGTAAAACAAACAAAACAAACAGATAATATTCATTTTTTCAGCTTTGTTGTTAGCTAGAATAGAGGCACATGCCACCATTCCATTCAACATGACTCATAGAAATGTATGATGTATGACGTAATTGCATTGTGTGTAATGACGCGGCTGCCTCTGTAGTTATTCCAGCCTTTGAAGAAATGGCGTTTTTCCTTGCTTGGACACATTTTTCCTTTTCTTGGATGTTTCAGGAGTTTGGGTGAGTTTGGTGTATATGGTTGAACACAATTTAAAATTTGCATAAAAGTGTATTAAAATAAACAGTGGTAGCCAGTCTCATCTGTTGTGTCGACAATTTAATCTCTTTTGTGTGACCTCAACTTGACCCCTCTGAATGCTCTCAATCATGGAAATTGACCACACTTTGATTATAACCAAACAACATCAAAACTTTGGAATGTGTGAAGTTTCAAAGGTGTTGCTTAAAAGGCGTTCGTGAAAATGACAATTGTATGTGTCTGACTTCAATGCGACCCCGCTGCGACCTTGACGTTTGATTTTATCAACCAGACTTTCATCATGTGTGAATGACTTCAAACACTATAAAACTAGTTGAAGAAATTGACAATTTTTCAAAGTTTAAGCCAGATGGCACTGCTGTGACCTTGAAATTTGACAAACATTAACCAGGCGGTCACCTTTTTTAGAAAATATCCTTAAAGGATCTTTAACCTTACTGTGACCTTGGAATTTGATGAGGTTTAATTTAACTTGCGTAGTGTGCCAAGTTTCAAGGCCCTAGCTTCAAAAACATATGAGAAAACCTCATTGAAAAATGTATATGTTTGACCTCAACGCGACCCTGCTGTGACCTTGACTTTTTCAACCAGACTTTAATCGTGTGTGAACATTATACACTAGAACTGTGTGTATTTTCAAAGCTCGTGCTATAAACGCGCTGAATAAATTGAAAATATTCCACATTTGGACCAGATGTGACCCCGCTGTGACCTTGAACTTTGACAAAGATTAACAAGCAGGTCACTTTTAATGAGGTTTTATAAAAATGCTGAAAGTATGTGAAGTATGTAAAGTCTAACTGATCTAGTATTAAAACATGTAAGACGTGACAACGACAATTTTCCAGTTTGCAAAGGAAATTTAACCTCGCTGTGACCTTGAAATTCAATGTTGTTTAGTGTGATGTGCACCATACCTGGAGGTCATTATACTTTGGTTGTGTGCCAAGTTTCAAAGCCCTAGCTTTAAAAACGTGCGAGATAACCTTAATGCTATGACTCAGTGCCGTTTTGAATGATATAACGAACAAAATTATCGTTATTTGTAAAATCATTTGGGTAAATTTATCTTTTCTTTTCGTAATTGGGTTCCAGCATCTGTTGTCTTAACAAAAATCACAATATCAGTCGTGTTTGTCAACTTTTATTTTTTAGCCCCTTTGTCCGCTTTTCGTGCGCACCTTTTGGCACTTAGTCATATGTATACGTGATTTGAATAAAATATACAACTTAGAATTAAAGACTCCCGTGTACGAAGACGCACGCAAAATTAAATAACATTTTTTTTCTATACTACCCGTCATAAAAATAACTAGGCAGATGCTTTTGAGGGCAGATCTTTCTGATGAGGCTGTTGATTGTCAAACCAAGTATATGACTGAAAAGGCCATTTATTCCCCTACCTTATTCAGAAAACAGATTGAGTTTACATGACGTAGTGTCGATACAGTGGAACCTACAACACATGCAGACACCCCCAAAATCAAATTCGCAAAATCAAGGTTCCCGCGTTAAAATTGACAAAAAGTTAGAACTGCTAAAACAAAAAATGTTCTACACGTCAGTAAAAAGAACAATCAAATCTGCATTTAAATCAGTCAGTTTTGTTCGCATATCTTGTCTAACAATGACGTTATGGCTGAATGGTGTAGGTGTAATTCCTCTGAGAAGCCGTAAAAGGCTGTTTTTGAGGCCGTTTTAACTGATTTCTTACGCGTGCTAGGAAATAAGTGTTTTGGGTTGGTTTGTTCTTGGGGTTTTTCTTTTCCGTTGGTGTGTCATTGATATTTCACAGGTTTTGTGGCCTTCAGGGCAGGTGTTACAAAACTGTGTGCAGGTGTAGCTTTATGACACACAACTTGTCTTTAATTGCATGGTCAAAGGAAATTGCCCGTATAGCCACACCTTTTCTCTGACATTTGCAAAACGAAATCCGAAACAAATTAAATGCTGACGTTCGAACATCAAGAAAGAAATACCGTTAATGGTCTGCGTTTAGAACGTTTAATTATTGACAAAACGAAATATTCTCGCTGACCTCAATCCAAGGTACCACAATCAAGAATCTTTTCTGTCTTTTCTTTATTTGGTGTTTAACGTCGTTTTCAGCCGTTCAAGGTTATATCGCGACGGGAATCAAGAATCAGAAAACCAGAATTGTTAGCTTATGAGGTTATGTATGGTACGTTTAGTTATTGACATACTGAAGCAGTTCACGGAACCTCGGCCTATCCACATTTAAACAAAATCAATCAATCGATCAGTTAATGATTGCATTAATGAATGAATGAATAAAAGAATGAACGAATAAAAGAATGAACTTAGAAGGAAAGAAAGGAGGAAAGAAAAGAAGAAAGACGAAAGGTAAGAAAGAAAATAAGAAAGAAAAAAAAACACCAAAGAAACAAAGAAAGAAAGAAAGAATCAAAGAAAGAAACAAAGAAAGAAAGAAGAAGAAAAAAATTAGAAAATAAGAAAGAAAAAATAAGATAAGAAAGAAAGACGAAAGGTAAGAAAGAAAATAAGAAAGAAAGAAAAAAAGAAAGAAAGAAAGAAAGCAAGCAAGAAAGACACAAAGAAAGAAAGCAAGAAAGAAAGGAAGAAAAATCAAAACTTGACTAAATGTAAACAAGTCGCGTAAGGCAAAATTACTACATTTAGTCAAGCTGTGGAACTCACAGAATGAAACTGAACGTAGTCCGCCGCTAGTGCAAAAGGCAGTGAAAGTGACGAGCCTGTTTGGCGCGGTAGCGATTGCGCTGTGCTTCATAGCACGCTTTACTGTACCTCTCTTCGTTTTAACTTTCTGAGCGTGTTTTTAATCCAAACATATCATATCTATATGTTTTTGGAATCAGGAACCGACAAGGAATAAGATGAAATAGTTTTTAAAACGATTTCGGAAATTTAATTTTGATCATAATTTTTATATTTTTAATTTTCAGAGCTTGTTTTTAATCCAAATATAACATATGTATATGTTTTTAGAATCAGAAAATGACGCAGAATAAGATGAAATTGTTTTTGAATCGTTTAATAAAAAAATAATTTTAGTTACAAGTTTCCGATTTTTAATGACCAAACTCACTCATTAGTTTTTAAGCCACCAAGCTGAAATGTAATACCAAACCCCGGCCTTTGTCGAATATTGCTTTGCCAAAATTTCAATCAATTTAATGGAAAAATGAGGGTGTGACAGTGCCGCCTCAACTTTTACAAAAAGCCGGATATGACGTCATCAAAGGTATTTATCGAAAAAAAGAAAAAAACGTCCGGGGATATCATATCCAGAAACTCTCATGTCAAATTTCATAAAGATCGGCCCAGTAGTTTAGTCTGAATCGCTCTACACACACACACACACACACACAGACAGACAGACACACATACACACACACACACACACACACACACACACACACACACACACACACAGACACACACACACACACACTCACATACACCACGACCCTCGTCTCGATTCCCCCCTCTATGTTAAAACATTTAGCCAAAACTTGACTAAATGTAAAAAAAGAAAGAAAGAAAGCAAGAAAAGCAAATAACTAAATATTCAAAAAATAACAAAGCTAAAGGAACAAAGATCTAACTCCTCCACCTGCGCCCAAAATACTCTTCTCAAAAGCAACAGCATGAAGTGACCTCGCATTTCCGTCAAAACTAATGTATTTTATTTTACGGATGCACCGCAGTAAAGCCGATTACATTTTTCATCCATCATTCAAGCAAGTTGTTGTTTGAAGAAAGACGCGTAAGGGGATATGAAGAATGATTTCTCAGTGTATCGTCGTGGCAACCCTGCATAATTATTGATTTTCTGTGGAGGCAAAATTGGTCATAAAGGAAAGAAATTTAGCTGATACTTACATGGATAATTACCTTGGAATTTGTGCAGGCAAACGTTATCGAAGAGGGGAGAGACGGGGGATCAAAGGCGCAACAAGCAGAATAGCTGAGTATAGCACTCAGTATATACGTATTACACCCTCGCTGATGCACATTATGCATTTACCCACGACGAGACAGTATGTTCGAACATGAAAGTCGTCAGTCGATGATAAAGCGTCTTAATTACGTAATTCAACGTTCAAGCGTCTTGAGTTCAAATACGTTGTTTTAGTTTTATCACGACACTAGGAGAGCTCGCATTTCAAGTAGTCATAGCTAGTAAATTGTGTCTCAAAGCGACGGTTTTAACCTAGTTTTTGAGCGTTTTGACGAAGGAAGTTCCTTAAAACTTGGTTGCAAGCATCTCTCAAAGGACTGCATGCACTGCAGGCATGATGCTCTTTTTAGCATTTTAATAGCTACAGTTTTTAGTATTATAATTATTTCATATTTTCTCTGTGTTTTGCTTTTGTATTGTAATAAATTGATCGTGTTTCGCAGTTTGATCATTCTTGCGTGCCAGCGGCTGCAATCCGGGCACATGGTGTTTTACGCTTTCACTTTTAGAATTAGCTAGAGAATGCTCCAAGCAATTCATTTATATTCCAGCTGCTTTTCGTTTCGTTGTCGGTGATTGTTTTCGTTCAAAAACACAACAGTTAACATGTTTTGACAAAAAAGGTTCAATTAAATCGTGTTAAAAAATCAGCATCCATTTTGACACGAGTAAAAATTACCATCACGTTAATGTGAGATGCTGTAACTTGATTTTATGGCTGAAAATTCTTAGTAAACACGAACTTACAGATTAATTCAAGATTTTGTGTGCACTCTGGGGAATGCTCCAAGCAAACAACGTGTGTGTGTTTCCCTTATGTTTACTTTACACCGCTGGGATTAGTACAGACAGGCACCGACGCCAACTCACACATACACACACATACACACACACACACACACACACACACACACACACACACACACATACATACACACACATACACACACACACACACACACACACATACACACACATACACACACACACACATTAACACTAACACACACACATACACACACATACACGCACACACGCACACATACACACACACACACATTAACACTAACACACACACATACACACACATACACGCACACACGCACACATACACACACACACACACACACACACACTAACATACACACACACACAAACACAACCACTCCCACACACACACACACACACAAACACTCACACACACACACACAGACACACACACACACGCCCGCACACACACACGCACACACATACACACACATACACACACACACACACACACACAGAAGAGAGAGCGAACGAGAAAGGACTGTCGGTATAGTCATGTTCAAGACACACCATCACGTATTACTTCGGTAGCTAAAGTACAGCAACGTCATTAGGAGTAGTGTTACATAAACATGAATCCTGATCGGGATCAGTTAATCATGCTTCCTTTATTATGTAAGCCATATTGTTGATCATATCAGATCCGTCCATGTTGTTAACAACATGCTACGTGCATATGTTGTTGCGTATTTTTACATTTAGTTAAGTTTTGTGTGTGTGTGTGTGTGTGTGTGTGTGTGTGTCTGTGTGTGTGTGTGTGTGTGTGTGTGTGTGTGTGTGTGTGTGTGTGGGTGTGTGTGTGTGTGCCCAGCGATTCAGAGAAAACTACCGGACCGATTTTCATGAAACTTTACATGAGAGTTTCTAAGTATAATATCCCCAGACTTTTGTTTCTTTTTATTTTATATATGTCTTTGATGACGTCATATCCGGCTTTTTGTGAAAGTTGAGGCAGCACTGTCACGCTCTAATTTTTCAACCAAATTGGTTGAAATTTTGGTCAAGTAGGCTAATCTTCGACGAAGCCCGGACTTTGCTGTTGCATTTCAGTTTGGAGGCTTAACAATTAATTAATGAGTTTGCTCATTAAAGTTGTCATTAAAATCGATTTTTCGCAAACAGATTTACAATTGATTGCGTTGTATTCCTCATCTTGTCCTGAATTCAAAAATATATAGATATGTCATGTTTACTCAAAAACGTGCTCAGAATGACAGAAAATAGGTTTAAGTATGCCAAAGTAGGGGCAGGGCTCCTAATATGGACCACCTTTTGTTTCATGCTGATAACTAGCTTGTTTTTTTGCGAAGAAGTTTCATTTTGTGTTCGGTAGTCCTTCTCTCTTAGGTTAACCGTTAGGCCTAATTAGAGTGAAATAGCTTTGATAGACATTCAGCAAAAATTAAATACAGAAAAATTCACAAATGGTCCATATTAGGAGCCTGGGCGCCTAATATGGATCAGTGAAGCGGCCTTCACGAATCACTGTAAAAAGCCCCCTATACTTCAAAATGACATGATACAACTAAGTGTACAAGTCAGACTAGTTCAAATATGCTTTAGATTTATCTGTTTCGGGTTGATGAGAGCATTATTTGAAGCACACCAGGAAACTAAAGAAGCTTATTAAAAACAGAGTGAAAATAAGTGAAATTATCAACTTCCACGAAAAGAAGACTTTTTGTTATATTTTTTTTAAATCTCGAGGGCTAGTTATAGGTTATTTCCAGCAAGCTTCTTAATAAATTCATGAAAATAGCCTTTAGCTTTTATTTTCTTCGATTTGTTGAAGGTGGTCCATATTAGGAGACTTACACATACTTTGAGATTATGTTATTATTTTTGTTTGCAGTAGAAACTCGGGGTCAACACTGCTAAAATGTAACAAATGCGGTCTTAGCTGTCATATATAGCAATTTTTGTGTGATAAAAGCTTTGGCTATGGACAGAAACGAGTCCGTTTTAGGTGGCAAATTTAGAGTGAACGCTGCCAAAAGTGAAAAAAAGAGAAAAAGCCTAACGGTTTTGAGATTTGTGTTTCTGCAACTGTTTTGACATGTGCAAGTTATCCAGATAGGGTGAATACAGCGGATAAAACTTTTTTGAGCGCTCTAGCGCCGTTAGTTTGTCAGAACAGGAGGTGGTCCATATTAGGAGCCGGTCCATATTAGGAGCCCTTCCCCTACTACGTTTGCACGCCACGCGGAGACGAGCGTGACCCGTGTGTGGTTAGTCGAGACTATCTGAAATATAGTCGCAGCGACGACTGTTTGTTGGTGTTAATCTGTTACTTTGATGCCGACAGCTTGACTAAATGTTGTTATATCGCTTCACGCGACTTGTTTGAATGTATTTTTGTAACTGAACTCTGTTTGAACCTAAAAGTTATTATCCACAATATTCTCACTAACGAAACGCAAGCAGGTAGTTTTTGTTTCACGTACGCACACGCACACACACACACACACACACACACACACACACACACACACACACGCACACACACACACACACACACTTATAAGTCTCAAACGGTGAAAATAAAAGGTGGTCGTATTGCCCACCTGATGCTTTTGAAAGAAACATACGAGAGGAGAAAGATTATTGAAGCAAACACGAGAGGAGTTATTGGAAGATACACAAGAAACAAAGGCAAATGGAAAGAGAAGGCAATACAAATTCCCACCAAACGACATATCAATGCGTTACAGGTTGCTCATCAATCCATTCGACCTCTTTTAAAGCCTCACTCCGCCTCACAGAAGGTTTACAGCACGATGGCATCTTTTACTATAATAGCAATACTAACGTTATGGAACACACTCGCAATATCATTCAACAACATTTAGTGACACAAATAAGTTTGACTGGCACACGTAAACCACACACTAATGCTAGTGTTTTGTCAACCCCCGAGCCATCGAGGTCCACTTTTTTCATACATAATCGATTGAGTCGTCTGTGGTTTCTAGAATAGCATGTTTTTGTATACCTCTGAATCTAAAAAATGACTGATAGTGACAAAAACCGATTGGCGGCGACTTCAAAGAAACAAGTAGTTTGCGGAAACTCCGTCTGCTTGGGCAATGGTAAGATGCAGATAATTTGTCACACACACACACACACACACACACACACACACACACACACACACACACATACACACACACACACACATGCCTCACACACATAGGAGCGGTGGGTTTAACGGTATTACCCACACTATTCTTTCATGTTCTTTTCATCCTTTTAGTTTATCAATTCACGTTACTCAATATTTGTACAAAACCAGATAGTTATGTAAACGGACGACAGCCAACAAAAGCAACCAAAGAAACAACAGAAAATCTTTTACGAAAATCTCCCCCATTCTCCGAAGACTGTCATTAACATCTACACTAACTTCATTTTCTCAGTCCCTCTATTAACCGGAATCGTAAATGCACTAGTAGCACTAGACACTTTGGTCCCAAGGGGGGAGGGCGGTGGAGGGTTGCACCGGGAAGAAAACGGACGCGAGGGTCCTTGTATTCATAAAGTGAAAGCTATTACTTCCTCCACGCGTAAGCCGTCTTGTACATCACCGTAGCTCCGCGCAGCTAGGCTTTTAATAATAATAATAATAATACGAATATTTGTAACGCGCACATATCTCACCAACAGGCGACTCAAGGCGCACATTCACTCATTCACACACACGGAGACTTAAAGTCACTAGCACACACATACCATCAACCATTAAATATGTACAGTTATTCAGGGTGGGATGGGGATGGGCAGTGTAGAATGCATGGATTATTTGGAAAAAAAAGGAATGTCTTGAGTGCAGATTTGAATGAATCGAGGAACCGTTGTTGACGGAGGGGAAGAGGTACTAGTGTGTTCCATTGGCTAGGTGCTTGGAAAGAAAATGAGCGTTGACCTGCTGTTTTGAGTTTGGTGTGGGGGATGTTGAGCTTAAGGGAGTCGGCAGATGATCTGAGTGCTCGTGAAGGAACATAGAGAGAGAGAGAGAGAGTCAGATGAAGAGTATCATTTTACTTGGACACATCCCAAACATCAATAGCGAGACTACTTTCTGTGCAGAGTGGGAATTCGGGGTTGACTTGGTGAATTTGTGGTTGACTTGGTGAATTTGTGGTTGACTTGGTGAATTTGTGGTTGACTTGGTGAATTTGGGGTTGACTTGGTGAATTTGGGGTTGACTTGGTGAATTTGGGGTTGACTTGGTGAATTTGGGTTGACTTGCCACTTGGTGAATTTTGGTTGACTTGGTGAATTTGGGTTGACTTGGTGAATTTGGGGTTGACTTGGTGAATTTGGGTTGACTTGGTGAATTTGGGTTGAGTTGGTGAATTTGGGTTGACTTGGTGAATTTGGGGTTGACTGTGTGAATTTGGGGTTGACTTGGTGAATTTGGGGTTGACTTGGTGAATTTGGGGTTGACTTGGTGAATTTGTGGTTGACTTGGTGAATTTGGGGTTGACTTGGTGAATTTGGGTTGACTTTGTGAATTTGGGTTGACTTGGTGAATTTGGGTTGACTTGGTGAATTTGGGTTGACTTGGTGAATTTGGGGTTGACTTGGTGAATTTGGGGTTGACTGTGTGAATTTGGGGTTGACTTAGTTGCGTAAGTAACATCTTTGTCAATCTGCACATTTGACAGATTCAGGAAATAATTCTCACTCTGCACAGAAAGCAGTCGCGCAATTACTATTTTTTTGGTAAGTGTCAACTGGAAGTGTGCTCTTATGTGCCAAATGGAAGGGTGCTCCTATCCGCTGTAAAAGCCTGGACAGATCTGTGATCGCGTACATCATTGATTGCGCTTGCACGTCCCACCGTTACGAGTGTTACCAGTCGTCTCAATTCTAGTAGCATCTCTATCAACCGGCTAAAGAATAATGGTGTTGTTTAAAAAATAAAAAATAAAATATGTGTAGTGTGTTGGAATTTCGCGTCGAGTTTCGTTGATGCTACAGAAAATAAGCTCCTCGGTTAGTGTTCACCAGCTAAAAAGAACTATACTACTCCGCACATGAAGCAGCCGTGCTGTTGATTGTATATATCCGAATTAAAGGATGTTCTTGTCCCTTATAAAAGCCACGGGAAGATCTGTGCTGGTGTACATGATCGTTGACACAAAAAAGATAGTACCTGTTTAACTTTCTATGAAAAGCCTAATTTCAGAAACTGCAGAGTCAGTGTTTTTGTCATGCATAACATGCGTTTCACGTGGCATAACCGCCGTTTTTCTCACCTCTGGAAGGTTACATTCTAGCAGGCAAAATACAATCACAACCGATGTGCGATATGATTTGGATTTTGGTATTTCGGTATTTGAAACTATGTAGCGGATAGAATGACAGAAATGTTCAGTTGACACGAATCAAGTTTACGGTGAAAAATGTGTAGGCAGTGATAATAATGTGTAGTCAATAATAATGTTATTAGTAAGTATATATATTACATAGGGGAAGGGCTCCTAATATGGACCGGCTCCTAATAAGGACCACCTCCAGTTCTGACAAACTAGTGGCGCTAGAGCGCTCAAAACAATTTCATTCGCTGTATTCACCCTCTCTGGATAACTTGCACATGTCAAAACATTTGCAGAAACACAAACTTCAAAACCGTTAGGCTTTTTCTCTTTTTTTCACATTTTAGCAGTGTTGACCCCGAGTTTCTACTGCACAAAAAAAATAATAGCAAAATCTCAAAGTATGCGTGAGTCCCCTAATATGGACCACCTTCAACAAATCGAAGAAAATAAAAGCTAAAGGCTATTTTCATTAATGCATTAAGAAGCTTGCTGAAAATAACCTATAACTAGCCCTCGAGATATCAAAAATATATAACAAATAGTCTTCTTTTCGTGGAAGTTGATAATTTCACTTATTTTCACTATGTTTTTGATAAGCTTCTTTAGTTTCCTGGTGTGCTTCAAATAATGCTCTCATCAACCCAAAACAGATAAATCTAAAGCATATTTTAATTAGTCTGACTTGCACACTAAGTTGTATCATGTTATTTTGAAGTATAGGGGGCTTTTTACAGCGATTCGTGAAGGCCTCTCCACTGGTCCATATTAGGCGCCCAGGCTCCTAATATGGACCATTTGTGATTTTTCCTGTATTTAATTTTTGCTGAATGTCTATCAAAGCTATTTTACTCTAATTAGGCCTAACGGTTAACCTAAGAGAGAAGGACTACCAAACACAAAATGAAAACTTCTTCGCAAGAAAACAAGCTAGTTATCAGCATGAAACAAAAAGCGGTCCATATTAGGAGCCCTTCCCCTATTCATTAATTTGTTGTGCCTCGTCTGTTTTATGTACCACCACTGTAATTTCTTATGCTTGAGATATTGCTGTTAATTCATTTTGATTTGATTGGATTTGATTTGACTGGTACATGGTTTGAATCAAGTATGCTCGTGTGTTTCAGCATCATGGCCAGCGATGTGCTACCTCCCATCCTGAACATGACAGCCATCCTCACCGTCATTCAATCGCTGTCACCAAAAGCTCGCGAACAACTCCTCAACCAGATGGGCATCGGATCAGACGACCTCAGGCAGCTGGTTGGTCGGGCCTTAGTCCCGGAACAAGTATTCTCAGAGGCTGAGAGGATGAAGTATTCAGAGTACCGGGCCCACAAGCTGCTGCGTCTGTATGTCCCACCCATCTTACTCCTGCTGGGAACCTTCGGGAATATCTTCTCGTTTCTAATCTTGCGTCATAAGGTAAGGTGCACTTAATTACGTCATAGTGAATACCTTTTCCTTTCTCATTGTGCTTTATTAGGTACTGTGCGTGCACTCAAATACGTCACATACGTTTTCGTGTCACTCAATCAAGTCACGGACAATACTTTTCCTTATTCATAAGGTATGCTTTTCTCAGATGTGGCACAGAGAATACGATTTCCTTTCTCAATTTGGTGTCACAAGGGACGGTGCACTCAAATACGTCACAGAATATGCTTTCTTTTCTCATTTTCGTCATATGGGATCGTGCGCTCATATAAGCCACGGATAATAAATTTCCCTTAATCGTTGTGTGTCATAAGGTGTGTTGCAATCAACTACATCTCAGGCTATATTTTTTCATTTTTCGTTTTGTTTCTTAAAGTGCGGTGCACTTATAGAAGCGTCAAAGAAGACATCTTTTCTCTGATTATTTATATTCTCAACGAAAGGCGCTTTAAGAGGTGTCACGGAGAATATACCTTTCCCTTTCTTATTGTGCATCCTAGGCTACGGTGCACTATATGACGGCACAGAGACTATAGCTTCTTCCCATTTTTGCGTCATAAGGAAGGGTGCAAATGGCTACGCCCTAGACAGTATCTATAGATTCCTTTATAGTTTTAAGACATGAGGTAGGGTGCACTCACATACGTTACCGGAAATACATATTTGCCCTTTCTCATTGCGTAATCATAATCAGGATGCACTCAAGTAAATCAAAGAAAGTATTTGTTCTTCTTTTAATTGTCGTCACAGGCAGGGTGCACTGAAGTACATCAAAGAAAGTATGTTCTTGTTTCAATTGTCGTCATAAGCAGGGTGCACTCAAGTACATCAAAGAAAGTATCTGTTCTTGTTTCAATTGTCGTCATAAGCAAAGTGCACTCAAGTACATCAAAGAAAGTTTCTGTTCTGACGACCTCCTAGGGGGGTCCGGAGGCATGCTAGGAAAAATGTGATACAAAGAAAGAAAATGGAGCAATCTGAGCTAAGAAACTACCCCCAATACAACTTCCAAAAAGTGAATTTAAAGAAGACAAATTTGAATCAAAACAAGGACAATCGACCGATCTGGTGCAACTTGGGCCAACTAAATTAATTATCCAACTACCTTCCAAAACTGTCAACTAAGAAGACAAAGGCTGGCTCCTAGGGGGGGGGGGGTTCGGGGCCATGCCCCCCCCCCCCCCCCCCCCGGAAAATTCTGATAAAAACAAGGAAAATGGAGTAATCTGGTGCAATCTGCCATTATTTTTTCTTTATTTTGACATTTTTTCTTATTTATTTCTTTCTTTTTTCTTTCTTTCTTTTTTTATTACATTTAGTCAAGTTTTGACTAAATGTTTTAACATAGAGGGGGAATCGAGACGAGGGTCGTGGTGTATGTGCGTGTGTGTGTCTGTGTGTGTGTGTGTGTGTGTGTGTGTGTGTGTAGAGCGATTCAGACTAAACTACTGGACCGATCTTTATGAAATTTGACATGAGAGTTCCTGGGTATGAAATCCCCGAACGTTTTTTTCATTTTTTTGATAAATGTCTTTGATGACGTCATATCCGGCTTTTCGTGAAAGTTTAGGCGGCAATGTCACGCCCTCATTTTTCAACCAAATTGGTTGAAATTT